>NW_015547712.1:526596-535398 GCF_001515605.1 Sinocyclocheilus anshuiensis
AAAGGACCAGCATAAACCAGCAAAGGACCAGCTTAAACCAGCAAAGGACCAGTTTAAACCAGCAAAGGACCAGCTTAAACCAGCATTCCAGCGTCAAAACATACCTAACCAGCATATGCTGGCTTTTTCAACGGCAAGCAGCAAGAAAGAAAAAGGACGGAACAGATTTGGTTAAGAAATTGGAAACAACTATTTGTATAATGGAGAAGGAGTTGGCTAGACTTTACTCTAATGATTTATATCAGGATATTTGTAAATACAAATTTCAGTTACATGATATATACAATAAAAAAAGCTGAGTATGCATTATTTAGACTACGAACTAGGTTTTACAAAGAAAAAGCGGGCAAGCTCCTTTCCAGGCAATTAAAACAACAATACGCTGCTAACATTATTCCGGCCATTAAGAAAGGAATACTATGGTCTCACTGACAAAAGAAATAAATGAGGGTTTTCAGAACTTCTATAAACAATTATATACATCTTCAGGTAGTTCGGATGAAGGAAAAAAAAAAAAATTCTAATATAAAGATGCCTAAATTAGATGCCTTGCAATCAGAGTCTCTAGATGTTCCCATTACACAAGAAGAGGTCAGAGCTGCAATAACCTCTATGAAGCCTGGCAAATCATCGGGGGCAGACGGGCTTCCGTCAGAATACTACAAAAAGTATGTCGACATATTGGCTCCAATTTTAACAGAAGTCTATACAGAGGCGTTTGAAGCTGAAGTGTTACCTAGTACTTTTATGGAAGCATTGATAACACTGATACCTAAAAAGGATAGGGATTTAACTGATCCTGCTAATTTTAGACCATTAAGCCTTATTAATGTGGACTGTAAGGTGTTGGCAAAAATTTTGGCTTCATGGCTGGAGAAGGTTCTACCAGGTATAATTCACAAGGACCAAGTGGGCTTCATCAAGGGAAGGTCATCAGCTGATAATGTGAGAAGGCTAATTCACCTGATGTGGCTAAATGCTTCAGAGAACACCCCGATCACAGCTATATCTTTAGATGCCGAAAAGGCTTTCGACAGGGTGGAGTGGGGCTTTTTGACCGCAGTCCTGTCGAATTTCGGGTTTGGTCATATTTTTAGGACATGGGTTAGTTTATTATATAAAAATCCTAGAGCAGCAGTGATGACAAATGGCATGACTTTCCCATTTTTTACTATTTCAAGGGGCACTCGTCAGGGATGCCCATTGTCCCCGTTATTATTCACAATAGTTTTAGAGCCTTTGGCCATTATGATTAGGGCAGACCCAAACATTATGGGAGTAAGGGGGGTAGGGGAGGGGATGGAACACAAATTAATGCTATATGCAGATGATATTTTATTGTTATCTCGTGACCCTCTCAAATCTTTACCTCCATTAATGAGAATTATTCAGTTACATTCAAATGTGTCAGGATACAAAATAAACTGGGAGAAATCTGAGGCTCATATCTAGAACATGTCATGCCCATACAGTGACCCAATTTGGCTTTAAATGGATTCCAAAGGGTATGAAGTACCTTGGGGTTAAACTAACTCAGAATTTGGAAGATATAATGATGTTGAATTATGACCCACTGCTGTCAAAGATAAAAAATAATGTGGACAAATGGGAACAGCTGAAACTTTCTCTATGGGGTAAAGTGAATGTTGTCAAAATGGTTATTGCTCCACAGTTCAATTATATATCCATGATGATACCTGTGAACATTCCAGACCCCATCTTTAAAAGATATGATAAAATTATTAAATATTTTCTGTGGGAAGGAAAAAGACCTTAAAATGAGTAAATTGATTTCCCCAAGGGACAAGGGGGGCCTTGGATTACCGGATGTGAGGATGTATAATTTCTCTTTTGAAATGGCCAAACTGGCTAAACATTGGAGTGAGACAGACTCTGAGTTGGACTGGATCAAAATAGAACAGAAACTTGCCTCACCATTTCATCCCATTAGTATTCTCTCGCAAAGTTCTGGAGCTAAATGGGACTCAAATCCAGTGATAATACACTCAAGACATGTCTGGAGCAAAATTCATAAACTGTGTAAGACATCACATCATAAACAGTCATATGCTTCATTGTGGAATAATCCTGAAATCTGTATAGGCAAAAAAGGGGTGTTTTGGAAACAATGGCATCTTAAAGGGGTAACAGTAATTGGCGATCTATATGAGAATGGAATATTTCTGTCATATTCTGAATTGGTGGAAAAATATAATATTGTGGGCCAAGGAAACTTTTGGAAATATCTGCAGATCAGACACTGTGTTAAGAACAAATTCAATGCAAGTGATAACCCTGTGTATGCCTATCTTAAGTTACCATGTGAAACTCAAACTGCTTCTATGTGTTACAAATCAATGCTTAATGTAACCGCAGATACATGTAATAACCTGAAAACAATATGGCAGAAGGATTTGTGGATTAATATTCATGATGATGACTGGCTGGATATCTTATCTAATGTCGGTAAGAACATAAGGGAAGCTAGGGGAAAATTAATTCATTACAAAATAGTACATAGATACTATTATACACCATCTAGACTTTACAGGATGGGGATAGCTGGAAATAATCTCTGTTGGAAATGTAAGGAAGAAGAGGGCACTTATTTACATATGATTTGGGAATGTTCTTTAGTTCAGCCATTCTGGCGTAAAATTCTGAGAATACTTGAAGAGTGGTTGGGCTTTAATTTTCCTGTGGAACCACAATTATGCCTTCTTGGAGATAAATCAGCTGTACCTAATATAGCAAAAAATGCTTTTACCCTTATTAAGATTGGTTGTATCACAGCTGCCAGGATGTTCTTGCGCAATTGGAAATGCACCAAAACCCCAGATTTGAAAGATTGGATTGATGGGATGATTGAAATTGCATCATATGAGTGCATGTTGGGGAGACTGCAGAGTGAGGGAGAAATTAAAAAAACATGGGATCATTTTTGGCAGCATATAAAAATGGTGTGATTGATGAGCAGGACTCCTTAACAACTGTTAAATTTCCATGTGTTTTTGATTTATTACATTGATGGTGACTAGTGGGTGAATATGTAATTGGTTGGAAAGGTGAATATTGAATACTGTGGTGATGTACGAAGTTTTGACTGTTGAACAATAAAAAAAGTTGAATTACAAAAGTAATATTGTGCAATATTATTACAATTTAAAATAACTGTTTTCAATATGAATATATAGTCAAATGTACTTTATTCCTGTGATCAAAGCTGAATTTTCAGCATCATTACTCCAGTCTTCAGTGTCACATGATCTTCAGAAATCATTCTAATATGCTGATTTGCTGCTCAAGAATCATTTCTGATTATGTTGAAATTTGACAACATAATCATGTTGAAAACAGTGACTATTTTTTGTGAAAACCATGACACATTTTAGTTTTCAGGACTCACAGATGAATAGAAAGTTTACAAGTTCGAAGTTCAAAAGAACAGCATTTATTTGAAATAGAAAATGTTGTAACATAAATGTCTTTACTGTCACTTTTGATCCATTTAATGCATCCTTGCTGAATAAAAGCATTAATTCCTTTCTCAAAAAAGAAATGCATAAATAAATAAAAAATCTTATTTAAAATTTTTGAATGGTAGTGTATGTATGAATTGTTTTTGAAGTTTGTTGTTATTGGTAACAGTTTAAAGAGTTCTGATCGATTTAAGTGATTGGTTAAATTTAAGTATCTGACATTAAAGACAACACAGATACAATTAATAAAGTAATGATAAAATCAACAAATTCCTGAATGGAGAAGTGAATGTCTGATTCTGACCCTGACTGAACCTCTCTCTCTCTCTCTCTCTCTCTCTCTGCATTGATGCTTGTGTTTGTGACAGACTCACCCTTCTCTTTGTCCACTCTGATGACCACCACACATTCGTTGCGTCCGATGCGGATGAGTTTGTTGATGGAGCGGATGCGTCTGCGGGACAGTTCGCTCAGCAGGATCATGCCCTCGATGTTGTTGTACTCCAGCAGACTGACATACGCACCCATCTCAGCGATGGAGCGCACGTTCACCATCACCACATCCTCCACCTCGGGGAAGCGGTGCTGATAAAACCTACAGCTGAGGCCCGGCATCTCTGCGCAACACAATACATGCACAACATCAGTCCTACGCTTTTATTCACTTTATGTCTTGACTTGCATATATACTTTTTTTTGGTAAATTATTTTTATTGAATTAATTTAAAATTATTTTCAAAATAAATTTTTTTTTAAATTTGAGGTTTTTGAAATGTACTTTTTTTTAGTTTTTTATGTGACTTTGAAGACAAAAGCTTGTTCAAAATATACAATGAGACCATATCAAACCAATGCAGGTGACGACTAGCAATTCTTTATTGAGCACAAGACTAACTGCATTCATCTTTTTCAGATCTGACGTCTGATTTTTTTTCCATTAGTCCTATTAGATACATAGTCAAATGCTTTTCAATCTTTTTTATTATTTATTTATTTAGTCATTTAGCAGACGCTTTTATCCAAAGCGACTTACAAATGAGGACAATAGCTAGTGTCTGTTTGTTTTTTTTTATAAAAAAAATAATAATAAAAAATAAATCTTTTAGATGCCACGCAGGGACCCCATTCTAAAATTGAAAAGGCAGCTATATGTTTTCATGTATAAAGAACCAATTTATACTGTAAAAAATACATTTATATTCTAAATATGACTTAGAAAATATTTAGTTTGTATCAAGTTATTATTTTTTTAAATAATGCAAAAAATATCTTTGCTACTCACTATCAAAATAACAAAAAAATACCTATATATATATAAAACAAACTACTAAAACTAACAAAACACACAACAAACATACTAAATAATAAATAAAATATAAACACAAAAATAAAAACTTATTTAAAATAATAATAAAAATAATTAAATTAAAATAACACTGCTCAATATAGTACAATACTGTGCGTTATTTTATTTCAATCTATTTATTACATTTATAATTTATACGTTATACATTTGTATTTTTTATTTTATTTTAATCAGTTGTATTATTTGTATTTTTAAAACGTGATTATTATTTTCATCTCAATATAATTTTATTATTTATTTTAATCTTATGCCTATTATTTATTTATTTAATTTCCCCCAAACTTTTTTTCCAGGTCTACAATTTTCGGTATATTGTAAAGTGTATTATTATTTTTTTTTTTTTTTTGGGATATCTTGTATATTGCATAATGTGTAATTTTCTGATGAATGTTGCACTGTTCACATAAATTACACAATGTATAAATATTAATTTCGCTGAAGATATCAAAAAGTACATTATCTATCTATCTGTTCAGGCATCTATTAATCTATTTATTGATCTGTTCATCAGTGCAGAGTAAATGCGCGCGTGCGGTACATGTCGTTTGACAGCAACCATTAAAACCCTCATATCATCCCAAAAACGAGCTCAACATGAGCCAAACTAGCGCGGACGTAAAGGTAACTCAATCCCACCTGACAGGTGTCACAATCGGCTCACTTTAACCCCTTTAAATCTCTAGAAACGGTCGTTTTCTGCGAGTGTTAGTTGCCCCGACCAGCGAACACAACAGCGATGCTGCTTCAACACGGCCGCTGTCAACCACACTTCAAAATAAAAGTCACTTATGTATTTTTTTAGGAGGAGATTTTAACTATAAAACAGATTAGATATAAAGAATATATAAAGAATACTTATTGTTTCTTACGGTCGTTCCGCTTTTTAAAAAAAAAAAAGAAAAATCATCTTATATCTCCGATAACACACGGATGTACTCTTAGCAGACCAAACACCGTCAAAAAGTTCTTCAAGCCAAAGTAAAAATAATAATAATAAATTAAAATAAATAAATGCAACACTAAGCAAAATAAATTAAATAAAAGTGGAAATTCTTTTGAGGGAAACCAAACAAAATTGCTTTACCCGTCATTACTGTTGAGCGTTATTTTGAAATGTGAATACCACTACGTACGGAAATGACGCTGACCAATCGCTGCGTTCAGGAGGAATCACGTGACCTCCAGTCAGCTGATCAAATCCTGCGCCCTGTAGCTAGGGTCATAGCGATGGTGTTATAGTCATTTAATCGTGATATTAAATAAACTGGTACTATATTTAAATTATTTATTCGACGATTTCAACAGCAAAGCGTCTCAGTAGTTTGATACAGCGTTTCAATAAAGAAGAAAGATGTCCGGAAAAGATCGGATCGACGTTTTTCCCTCTAGAATGTGAGTATTAGGGCTCATAAAGGCAAATCAGATTCATTATTTTCAATCGTGCATGAGTGACAGCATTTGATATAAACATATTTGAGCAGTTTATGGTTTTAGAAAGCAGTTACAATCTCAAAGCACGAACTAAGATGACATTGAATGCGCTGGAGTCGTGCATCCTCTAGGTTTTATGACTTATAAATTGATCAGAGATAAAGAGTCATAGAAAGCTTCTGCATTATGCTAAATGTACATTACAAAAATAGTTAATAAAATATCTTTAATATTTGTATATATATTGTGTTTTGATGTAGTTGAATTGTAGATGTACGCATTTTAAATATGTGATGTATTTTGTATAAATTTCGTATTTTATGTGTTTGACAATATATATATACACGCATATCATATTTGCCAATGTTGTCAATATATTATTACGCAGATACATTTCGTCTGTAGAGTATTAAATGTATAACTCGATATGAAGGATGACAATATTCAAGATGTGTTTTGGATTCATATAAATCAAGTGAAACTAAATTTTGCAGTAATTTTAAGTGGACTCAGAAGAGGAAGTGATATTATTCACAGTCATGTGAACCCTTTACTGCCCAACAGTCTACTGACCAGAACTGAGAGATACTGAACAGAAATACATAGTGTATATAGTGGTTGTAACTAGGGATGCACCGATATGAAAATTTTGGCCAATACCGATAATTCTTTATTTTTGAAAGCCGATAACCGATATGTTGGCCGATAAATCTATATCCAAATTTTTATATACTTTTTGAGAGCCTGATTACAAAAAAGGTCTCATCATTAAAAGTCACATCCCAAACACTTCAACATAAGCAGCCTAGTTTGAACGGTGTAATTACAACGTACAATTGCACAAAAGGCTGCAAACGAACAGCGCGCATCTGAAGTGTCTCTGAAGGAAATAATGCATTATTTATCGGCTTTAAGATATCGGCCAAATTTTCTTATCGGGCCGATACCGATAACAGAAAAAATTAGCATTTATCGGCCGATACCGATATGGTGGCCGATATATCGTGCATCCCTAGTTGTAACCTATAAGAACGCGCACTAATGTACAATAAATAATCACATTAGAATAATAAAATAAATGCTAAAGTACATATGCATATTCAGTATGACCAAAAATGTAACCATATGAGAATTGCATTACTAAATAGTCATAAATCTCCCTTCATATTCATGGCATGTATACGTATATTGCTGTTGGTTTGTTATGTGTTATTGTGTGTTGCATCAGGGCTCAGACCATTATGAAAGCTCGACTGAAAGGAGCTCAAACTGGCCGGAATTTGCTGAAGAAGAAAGCTGATGCTCTGTCCATGCGATTTCGGCAAATTCTTCGAAAAATCATTGAGGTATAACATCATACCTATGCTTTTAATTTAGACATGTTTATTTGTTAGACATGTTGACTTTATTTTTGTCGCTTATTTTTTTATTTAATATTATTTTCAAAGTAATTTTTGTTTCTTTTTAACAACGATGTGACTTTTAATCTTTCAGACTAAGACGCTGATGGGAGAGGTGATGAGAGAAGCCGCCTTTTCATTAGCTGAGGCCAAATTTGCTGCTGGTGACTTCAGGTAGTTCAGTTTTTCATAGTTATGATGCATCACGGGAAGAATCTGATAGCAGATCTCACTGAATGTGTTTGAATTCTGTCCCATCAAGTACTACAGTCATTCAGAACGTGAACAAGGCCCAGGTGAAGGTCAGAGCAAAAAAGGACAATGTTGCAGGTTCGCTAGCTAAATAATTTTTAGTAACAACAAAACTGGCAGAGTTCTTCTGTAATTGCTTGCCTCATCATGAGTGTCACCTGTGTTTGTTCTCAGGAGTTACTCTACCGGTGTTTGAGCATTACCAGGAGGGAGGAGACAGTAAGAATCCTGTTCTCTTCAATAGTTCAGCCAAAAATGAAGATGTGTTCACCCTCAGGCCATCCAAGATGTAGATGAGTTTGTTTCTTCATCAGATTTGTAGAAATGCAGCATTGCATCAGTGTCTCAGCAATGGATGCTCTGCAGTGAATGGGTGCCGTCAGAATGAGAGTCCAAACAGCTGATAAAAACATCACGATAATCCACACCACTCCAGTCCATCAGTTAACATCTATTCAGGTGAAAACTGCGTGTTTGCCATTATTAATGCATTTTAACTTCTGGCTAAAATATGAGTCCATAATCCATAATAACGCTTCCTCCAGTGAAAGTCCATCTCATGTTGTCTCTCACATCAAATCCACCCACATATTTGTTTAGAGCTGTTTTGGCTTGTAAACAGTGCTTGATCTGTGCAGATCTCTCTCGATACCACTTTTTCACTGGAGGAAGTGTTATTGTAGATTATAGACTCGTATTTTAGCTGGAAGCAACGGTTTGAAGTGAGAACCATCTTAAAGATGGATTCATTTCTTACAATCACGCAGCTTTTGGCTTCACAAGACATTAACTGATGGTCTGGAGTGGTGTGGATTATTTGTGGATTATTGTGATGTTTTTATCAGCTGTTTGGACTCTCATTCTGACGGCACCC
>NW_015547712.1:535824-541718 GCF_001515605.1 Sinocyclocheilus anshuiensis
TCACTGCAGAGCATCCATTGCTGAGCAAGTGATGCAATGCTACATTTCTCCAAATCTGATGAAGAAACAAACTCATCTGCATCTTGGATGGCCTGAGGGTGATGGCAAATACCTGTGAAAAAGCATAATACTGAAGATCATTTGAACACATCATCATTGCCGATGTATTTTTTCTTCTCTGCAGGTTATGAGCTCACTGGTCTGGCCAGAGGTGGAGAGCAGCTGTCTCGGCTCAAGAGGAACTACGCCAAAGCAGTCGAGCTTCTTGTAGAGCTGGCCTCACTGCAGGTATGAATATTTGTATCCATATCCACAAAAGAAAATGTAAAAATCTTCATTTTTTTTGATGTAGAACATTTTTAATCAATGTCTTATGTGATTCATTCACATACAGACCTCTTTTGTGACGCTGGACGAGGCCATCAAGATCACAAACCGCCGTGTGAATGCCATCGAGCACGGTGAGATCTCACAGCCACCTCTGAAGAGAATGAACCTTCAGGCTTCTTTTAAAGTGCCCCTATTATGGATAATGAATGTTCATATTTTGGTTTTGGGAGTCCCCAACAACAGGTTGACATGCATGCAAGGTCAATAAACACTTTCATTGTCTTATAATATTTATTTTTACCTTATTTGCTCAACGACTCCCAAACGATGCGCTCAAGATTCATTTTTCCAAACCCCTCCTTTGCGTGACACTAATCTGCGGTGATTGGTCTGAATGGTTGATTTCATTTTACTGTTACACACGGCATGAAAGGTCATTTTCAAAAATCCATAATAGGGGCACTTTAAAAGCACTATAACATGACGCTCTTATGTTTTTCCTCTCAGTGATTATTCCCAGGATCGAGCGCACGCTCACGTACATCATTACTGAGCTGGATGAACGGGAGCGAGAGGAATTCTACCGGTGAGACCGCAGTGCAATAGAGCAGCATCATGTGACGACAATGTAGCATACTTCTGTTTCAAACATGCATTGCTTTAGCTATATCAGTGTTATTTTAATATCGAGATACTATTGCAGTTTCAAATTAGTTTATATTTTGTTTTCATTTTAATTGCAATCAAAGTTTTAGTCATTTTGGTGTGTTTTTGACATTATCTTTTAAATATATCTATATAATATTTTATTTAAATAAACTATGTTTTATGTATTTCAGTTATTTTAGTATTTAAACTAAATGAAAGTAAGAAATATTGCCTTGTCAACTAGTTGAAATAAGTTTCAGGGTTTTATTTTGTTTTGTTTTATTGCATTTAATTTAACATTTATTTTATTTCCAGTAACTGAATGATTTTTATGGTTTTGGTTTAGTTACTTGGCTGAGATACAACTATTTGAAAATCTGGAATCTGAGGGAGCAAAAAAATCTAAATATTGAGAAAATCATCTTTAAAGTTGTTCAAATGAAGTTCTCAGCAATGCATATTACTAATCAAAAATTAAGTTTTGATATTTACGGTGGCAAATTTACAAAATATCTTCATGGAACATGATCTTTACTTAATATCCTAATGATTGTTGACATAAAAGAAAAATCAATAATTTTGACCCATACAATGTATTGTTGGCTATTGCTTCAAATATACCCCAGCGACTTCAGACTGCTTTTGTGCTCCAGAGTCACATATATGAAATTGGTTTATGTAGCAAAAAAATCAATAGGTATCAGAGAGAGACTGTTATTGGAGTTTGCTGATACAATAATAATTTGTTTAAAGAACGGTAATAACCAGATTATTGTGCTGATACCAGTAAATCTATATATTAAACATGTTAAGTAATGTTCTTATTCGTTCCTTGATAAACAATCCCAAAATGCACCAGGACTCTTATTTTGAAAGGTCTTTATCTTACTACTTCCAGCTGCTCTTTCAGAACTAGGAGGGCGATAATGTGTAACAACTATCTGCAACATATATCAATGGAAACATCATCAAATAAATTCATAATTTATGATAAGTAATCACTTGTCATAAATGCATGTTAATGATTGTGTTTTGCCTTGGAAGGGCAAAGCATTCAAGCGTAATTAATACATTTTTTTTGCAGTTTATCACATTAGGCAGCATTGTGATTCCTGTTTTTCCATCCCCAAATTTAAGATCTCTTAAAAAGATCATTTAGACTTTCGTTACACCATTTTTTGAGATTTCTATGACCTCAAATCGAATAAAACGTAAGGCTTTTTAAGCACCCGTGGAGACATAGAATGTTTTTGGCAGTTCAAATGAAATTTTATATTAACATTATATAAATGAATAGAATATATATTAATACAGTCCAAAATCAGATACTCAGAATATCCACCAACCCTTGATCCTCCCGTTTTCCTATCGCAGGCTCAAGAAGATCCAGGAGAAGAAGAAGCAGCACCGTGAGAGGACGGAGAAGGAGATCGCCCAGCGTTTGGCGGCACTGGGGCCGATCTCAGAGCCCATGAACATGCTAAACGAAGAGGCCGACGAGGACCTGCTGTTTGAATGAACCACGTCATATTTATGCTTTGTGCCTGTAAAGCCGAGCTTCACATGAAAAGAGGAAGCTCTTGTTTTGTGTGTATGTTGGTGCCCTGTCACGTTTTTTTGTTTAGGCGAATAGAACATATATCACAGACGCTGTAAAAATGTGTATCCAGAAACTGTTTAAAGTGCAAGGATTTTTTATGTTTGAACAGAAAAGAAAAGCTGTCAAATGAAGTCAAATGATCATTACACGCTCCAGTCTTATTGCATGCGTGTTCAACCGGTTAGCTAGTGTGTGATAACGGAGAATATTCTGTGACGTACCGTACTTCTCTGAGTTTTTGCAGAAACCGTTCAGTGTTGACACAATCCTTACCGAACCTCAGCCCAGATTCTTCCACATGCCCAGCTGTTTGTTCTCAGTGCAAATGTGTACCCAGATTTCACTTCTTGTGAATTTAATTTCAATAAATGTTGAAAATGGTCATTTGCTGTTGATTATTTTTTGTGATGTACACTGTTGAAGTGCTGAGGTTTCCTAGCCTTTCAGTATTTCACATTGTAGACTTAAAATGGGTTGCAAATGCATGTTGACTATAAACCTTTCAAATCAGCTGAAGGTTTTGAAAGCTTGTTTCTGCCACAGGATTAAAAAATAAAGGTAATAGCAGGTTTTTAACATCACAATTCTGACATTTTTCTTGAATTGTGATATATAAACTCAAAATTTTGAGAAGTTGGCAATTGTGAGAAAAAAGGTCAGAATTGTGTAATTAAAATTGACAAAAACAAAAAAATCAATTGTGAGAAAAAAAAAAGAATTGAGATAAAAAGGTTTTACCTCTCAATTTATTTTTATCCAGTGGCAGAAAGGGCTTCCATATAAAGTAAATGCTGCATTATATCAAACCATATTACATTAAAATTTACTAAAAAATCTAATTCACATATTTGCTACATTTCATTGCAAAAATAATTGTTAAAGCAAGAAATAGAGTTGCTTCAGTGGTTTTGCACTCAAAATATCAAGCGTTGCATACCATTACACCATTTAACTTTTTTAATGAAAAACTATTTTAACATTAGTTTTGATTTAGGTATTGTCAAATTATACATTCAACAAGTTTCACATTCAACAATGTCATTAATGTGTAATACATCACCTTACTATAAGAACATGGAAATGGACTTAAAGCTATATGAAATTGCTCTCAAATATCCTCCATGCGGAGGAAATATTTTGAAGATATGCGACTATGTTTAGAAAATATATATATATTTTTTTTTTACAGGTATGGAAATGTTGGAGGTCAAATACTACAAACACAAAATACTGTAATAAAACAATATTGCAGAAATCTCCACAAATCTTATAGAACATATATTGCAGCATCTTAGGCTTCTTTGGAATGGAAAAATAGTGTACTGCATACTGTGCGTGATGTACAGCATACTATATTTATGTGAATAAATACATTTAATTTATGGATTCTCATTAATTAGTATGTTTAAAAGAATATTTCACCCAAAAATGAAAATTTGCTGAAAAATGCGCTCACCCTCAGGCCATCTGAGATGTAGATGAGTTTGTTTCTTCATCAGATTTGGAGAAATGTAGCATTGCATCACTTGCCCTGTCACGTTTTTTTGTTTAGGCGAATAGAACATATATCACAGACGCTGTAAAAATGTGTATCCAGAAACTGTTTAAAGTGCAAGGATTTTTTATGTTTGAACAGAAAAGAAAAGCTGTCAAATGAAGTCAAATGATCATTACACGCTCCAGTCTTATTGCATGCGTGTTCAACCGGTTAGCTAGTGTGTGATAACGGAGAATATTCTGTGACGTACCGTACTTCTCTGAGTTTTTGCAGAAACCGTTCAGTGTTGACACAATCCTTACCGAACCTCAGCCCAGATTCTTCCACATGCCCAGCTGTTTGTTCTCAGTGCAAATGTGTACCCAGATTTCACTTCTTGTGAATTTAATTTCAATAAATGTTGAAAATGGTCATTTGCTGTTGATTATTTTTTGTGATGTACACTGTTGAAGTGCTGAGGTTTCCTAGCCTTTCAGTATTTCACATTGTAGACTTAAAATGGGTTGCAAATGCATGTTGACTATAAACCTTTCAAATCAGCTGAAGGTTTTGAAAGCTTGTTTCTGCCACAGGATTAAAAAATAAAGGTAATAGCAGGTTTTTAACATCACAATTCTGACATTTTTCTTGAATTGTGATATATAAACTCAAAATTTTGAGAAGTTGGCAATTGTGAGAAAAAAGGTCAGAATTGTGTAATTAAAATTGACAAAAACAAAAAAATCAACTGTGAGAAAAAAAAAATTGAGATAAAAAGGTTTTACCTCTCAATTTATTTTTATCCAGTGGCAGAAAGGGCTTCCATATAAAGTAAATGCTGCATTATATCAAACAATATTACATTAAAATTTACTAAAAAATCTAATTCACATATTTGCTACATTTCATTGCAAAAATAATTGTTAAAGCAAGAAATAGAGTTGCTTCAGTGGTTTTGCACTCAAAATATCAAGCGTTGCATACCATTACACCATTTAACTTTTTTAATGAAAAACTATTTTAACATTAGTTTTGATTTAGGTATTGTCAAATTATACATTCAACAAGTTTCACATTCAACAATGTCATTAATGTGTAATACATCACCTTACTATAAGAACATGGAAATGGACTTAAAGCTATATGAAATTGCTCTCAAATATCCTCCATGCGGAGGAAATATTTTGAAGATATGCGACTATGTTTAGAAAATATATATATATATATATTTTTTTACAGGTATGGAAATGTTGGAGGTCAAATACTACAAACACAAAATACTGTAATAAAATCATATTGCAGAAATCTCCACAAATCTTATAGAACATATATTGCAGCATCTTAGGCTTCTTTGGAATGGAAAAATAGTGTACTGCATACTGTGCGTGATGTACAGCATACTATATTTATGTGAATAAATACATTTAATTTATGGATTCTCATTAATTAGTTTTGAAGATATGCGACTATGTTTAGAAAATATATATATATTTTTTTTTTACAGGTATGGAAATGTTGGAGGTCAAATACTACAAACACAAAATACTGTAATAAAACAATATTGCAGAAATCTCCACAAATCTTATAGAACATATATTGCAGCATCTTAGGCTTCTTTGGAATGGAAAAATAGTGTACTGCATACTGTGCGTGATGTACAGCATACTATATTTATGTGAATAAATACATTTAATTTATGGATTCTCATTAATTAGTATGTTTAAAAGAATATTTCACCCAAAAATGAAAATTTGCTGAAAAATGCGCTCACCCTCAGGCCATCTGAGATGTAGATGAGTTTGTTTCTTCATCAGATTTGGAGAAATGTAGCATTGCATC
>NW_015547712.1:542086-554614 GCF_001515605.1 Sinocyclocheilus anshuiensis
GTGCCGTCAGAATGAGAGTCCAAACAGCTGAAAAAACTCAGCTGAAAATTTCTCTCCTGATTCAGACCAGACCATTTTTTCACTGGAGGAATTGTTATTATGGATTATGGTCTCATATTTTAGCCAGAAACAATGTTTTGAACTTAAAAACGTATTGATGATAGATTTGTTTCTTACAAACACACAGCTTTTGGCTTCAGAAGACATTAATTGATGGACTGGAGTGGTGTGGATTACTTGTGGATTATTGTGATGTTTTTATCAGCTGTTTGGACTCTCATTCTGACGGCACCCATTCACTGCAGAGCATCCATTGCTGAGACACTGATGCAATGCTGCATTTCTCCAAATCTGATGAAGAAACAAACTCATCTGCATCTTGGATGACCTGAGGGTGAGGACATTTTCATTTTGGGGTGAACTATTCCTTTAACAAGCAGACACACACACATAAAAAGTTAGCTTACTGTGCACAATATGCAAACTGCAGTAATAGTACGAGTAGTACTGGCAGGCCATTTCAAACATACCGCTTGTGGCTCATCATCAGAACATTTCAAGTCTTCAACACAGAAAACACACAATTTCTTCTGAATTGAAAGTGTTTTTAGCTGACCCAGTCTGAAGGGACCCACTGCGGCTCGATGTCCAGTTTGTCAATGAGTCTCAGCAGCTCAGAGACGCTCTTCTCCTGCTCAGTGTTTGTGATGACCGCATCGAACAAGTGACCGTAGCTGTGCTTCATCTCACGCACTTTCTCCAAGGTCTCTCTCACATCCTCAGGCTGCGCAAAGGAAACATGATAATTATTGTTTTGTCAATTGCTCAAAGAGAAATCTGGTGGCAATTATGTTGCTTGTGTTCTCAAAAACCTAATTCATACATAATTAAAAATGTATAATGAACAAATATATACATTTATTTATATACAGTATAAATATATATGTACTATTTACTAAATATTTTTACTATACATGTATATATATATATATATGTGACCCTGGACCACAAAACCAGTCATAAGGGTCCATTTCTCAAAATTGAGATTTATGCATCATCTGAAAGCTGAATAAATAAGCTTTCCATTGATGTATGGTAACAAAGAGTGAAAAACTGAAGGGGGTCTGAATACTTTCCGTACCCACTGTATATATATAGTTGACTGCTAGTGTAAATGATCTAAAGGAAAAATGTGTATCTTGAAGACCATGTGTTTCTTCACTCCTCTGGTCAGCAGGGTGGAGAATCGCTCCTGAGGAGGAGGAGGAGGAGGAGGAGAAGGCCTGATGAAGATGATGTATGGTTTCAGATCTGAGGAACACAGCACTCGCAGGGACTGAGAAATACAAAACACAAATAACCAAATGAAATGTAAACCAGAGACACAAATTCAAAACAAGCTCAGAAAAAAAAACAATCTAAATGTACTTAATATATAGTAATGTTCACTGTCTAATAGTATGAGACAGATCTGTTTTTCAAACCAAAGCTAATCTGCAACAAATACCAAAATCCTATGAATTAATATCACAAAAACATGTCAAGGTCATAACAAAGATGATTTTCCTGGCAATTAAATACATTACCCTACAAATTTGCATTACTGCATGTCCTGTTGTTTTAGGCTTTCTGATTATTTTTATTTTTTGTTATTAGACTTAAGAGGTTCAACTTTTATTTTTGCATTATATTACAGTCAGTGCCAGAAATGAATGGGGTTTAGGGCAAAAAATTCTAATATGATGTAATAAATCCCACTGTTTTTAATTTGTAAAACCTGATTCTCAGATTTCTGTTCTAGATCACAGATGTTTTAACATATTAATTCAACTTCAAGTATTTGACATAAATTCCAAAAAATGTCTTCTTTTTTTTTCTAAAGATTTTCTAGATCATCTTGTGCCTCAATATAACTTTTTATTGCAGATGAAACATCCAGCATTACATAAAACAAAAGTCTCATCTTTTATAGCACCATTTAGTTTTTTTTTTGCAGGTTATTATACCTCAAATAGCAGATAGCAATCTTAACTTTAAATTCCTACAATCAAATGTTGTGAAAATACCTACCTGGTAGGTTTTCCTAAATTCCTAGAATACTCAACTAGACTACTATCATTTCTGTGCCACTAACATCACCAAACACATATGCAAAAAGAATGATTGTTTACAACTTTGTCATAGATAACTAAAACTAAAAATGTAAAAAAATAAAATAAAAAAATACAACATTTTTGTTACTTGAAATAAATGTTAACTGAAATAAAATATTTGAGAACATTTAACCTTTTTTCAGTCTACATTTCTCATTTTCAGTTTGACTTAATAATAAAAAAAAAATAATTAAATAAAAAAAATTTAAATTGGGGGGTGCAATAAAAACAGAATTACTAAAACTTTAAAAATGGAAAATATAACAATAAAACCTAATCCAAAATATTAATGAAAAATTATAACAATCTCAATGGTACTTATCAAACAGGTTTCCTGACATTATTGAGTCAGTGTTGTTGTGTTGGGCTCATTGAGATCCTCAAACTGATCAATTATTCGATAACTCCATGTTACACCTTCCACAGAAATCAACATACTTACAAGTTGATCTCATTGAACTAAGATACGACTAAGTATGTATTTAACATACAAAAAAGACACGCTTCATCTTTGTGTAAACATTTCTTTTTATGATGAATATTGAATTTCAGCAGTGCCCATAGGCGGAGGATGAACCAACTCCAGGGTAAGGCTAAAAGCAGCCAAATGTATTAAACATCATAAACCCGTCTTTTTAGGCAAGAACCAGACATGGGTGTCATGTAGGCTAAAAAAATGTTTAATAGGACTGAATTTGTATTTAACGTGATTACAATTTAATAAAAACGTTAGAAATTGATAGATTATATAACGTTTTACATATACTGTATAACTTGCTTTCATTGTATGTAATTATGCAAGTATCATTATAAAAGGATGCAAGTGATTAACTTGTTAAATTTCTCATTTAAAAATCTAGTGTTTAATCATGTCTAAATATTTATTCAAATGAAGAACTTAAAAATAATTAAGCGGGTATGACCTGCAATATTCTAGATATATTTAGTAATGAGCCATACAGGTGCCTAGTGGGTAAACCATGGCATTACAAATGAAAAAGATTTTTTTCTGACCACAAAATTACTTTAATTTGCCTCTGCTTAGGAATTTAAAACCCTTTTCTCTATTTTAACCTTAAATACTACACTAATTGTAATATAAGTAGTAGAAATATTAGAAAAAAACATTTTAAGTCATTAATGGACCATAATTATTGCACAAATAGCATTTAGTACCAAAAGATTTCCTCAAAATATTAAATAAATATTATTGAACTAAAATATACAACACTTATTTAACTGAAAAATAGTTGAGCTGTATGGTCACATTATAAGTACTAAGCAATAGGCCTACCTGAGGGTTAAGAAAACCAGAATAAAGATGATACTGTAAATGCCATCGACGTAATAATCAATGCATAATATGCTGTAATGTTTAGCAAAAAATTGCTGCAAATACCTGTATAATGAAGCTGTTGTCTATCCTACTTTAACCCATTCAACTGTATTGTGCGCTGGTTTGTTTAGAGAGCTCCATGAACCACGTGACCGTGCGGCGACACCTGCGAGATCAAAGCTTGTTGCAACTCTGTTTTTCAATGGCTCTGGCTTTAACTGAAGCGCTACATTTTACGATTTACACCACATTAAGTGCGCTAAAACTGTATTTTTTTGTTTGAATTTAGTATTAAAACTTACAAAATTTGAACTTTGTTTCACATCGCAAGCAGGGTTGCCAATTTGGCGTGAGATTTACATGAGCAGAGTGAGAGCGTGAGACTGGAAGCTCACGCCAAATGCGTGAGAGTTGGCAACCCTGCATTTACATCTGCGCTTTGTTTATGATCAGAGAATTCGCAAGAGTCCGGAATTCAGTCAGCGAACGCGTGCGCACTCTACAAAACTGATCTGTTTCAACGATGACTCATCTGAACGCTTCTGATTGGCCATTGCATTCCTAAGCTCAACAGAATTGTGTGTGATTGGTTCAAATGCGCAACACTGTAAAAACGCCTAAAATGAAATACGGTGCAACATGAACAGATCGACAATCGCCGCAATCGACACTGTCTATTCATATTCACTTTGCTAGCAACAGGCGTAATAGATTTCATTTATTTGTGCAGGGCATTTTTGCCCCAATTGTCCCCGTGGCCAGGGGAAGGCTAAGCCTTCCCCAGCCTTACACATGCTCCGCCTATGGCAGTGCCCTTATTTGATTTTATTTGAAAGGCACCTGATAAAAATGTACACCAAGAAGCGAACAGAAAACACGAGACTATATCAGTTGTAGTTGTATTTAATAGAGTCGTAACTATACAGATAACAAGTTCATACAAAATGAAAAATGGGCATAAAAGGCCTCAAAAAACCAAAACATGCAACATATCTACAAATCTTCCAGGTGATAATCCATGTGCCATTTCTTGAAGCAGTTACGTGATGACACGAAGCACAACGCCACCTTGCAGTGGGAGCAGTATATGGGAGTCTTGACTTTATTTCCTTGCAGTTTGCACATGACACAAACTCGCCTCCCATGCGTAGCATCAGAACCGAAATACTCCGGATAGCATCGCTCCGTCTGGGCAGGTGAGGCTGGGGGAGACGACTCCGTGTCGGACGGAGTTTCATTCATTTCAGTAGGGGTTGAAGGCACGTGTGCCGACTTACTTGTGGAGACCGGCGTGGCGGATGTTGAGGGATCTTTGACAGCAAAGGGATTCTTACCTCTGCCGGCACGTGCAAGTTCAGAAACAAGAGTTTCCCTAAACAATTTATGGTTGAGAGGAACCTTGCTCTGAGCTTTGGCCAATTCTTGGTGAAGGATGAAACTGTTGACTACTGCGATGTCAAGAAAATGAAAGAAGAAGGTCTTGTACCATTTTGTGGTTTTGTGGAGGACGTTATAATGCTCTATGAGGGAATCCGAGAGATCAACGCCTCCCATGTATTTGCTGTAGTCCTTCACAGCGGATGGAACAGGAATTAGACGTGTTCTCCAAACCCCATCGGAACCCTTGGCGTTCCTGGTGACTGTATCCCCCGTGAATGCCTTGTGAATCGAGGAACACATGAGGACTTCTCTCGCATCCATCCATTTGACGAACAGAAGAGGACCTTGTCGACACCAACGGATGGATCCTAATTCAGATCTTCCGCTCAGATCGCTGACCTTCGGTAAACTGGAGGCATGGCGCAACGTGCCACAAGCGAGGATGCCGTTCTGCAATAAATCCAAGAAAAGTGTCGGGCTGGTGTAGAAATTGTCCATGTATAACATATAACCCTTGCCGAGGACCTTGTGATCCAGTAGTCTCATTACCGAATCGTACCCGGCACCTTTCCCCGACGACGTTGAAGTCTTTCCTTCATACACGAAGAAATTCCAGGTGTACCCACAGGACGAATCGGCAAGAACGAAGAGTTTGTAGCCCCATTTAATTGGTTTGTCATTCATATATCTCTTGAGTCCAATCCTAGCTTTGGTAGCAACCATTCTCTCGTCTACCAGAATCTCTCTGTTGGGATGAAAGTGTTTCCTACACGCCGAAAGAACGTCTGTGTACAGAGGCTTGATTTTGAGCAGCCGGTCATAACCTGTGGTGCCTTTCTTCTTATTGTTCTCCTCGTCCTCTTGAGGATCACAGAGGTGAAGATTCCAGGAGATGGCCTGAAATCTTGCTCGGGACATGATGGATTGCGGGTACGAGAAATTGTACATTCGTTTTCTCGCCCAGTAGTCTGCAATTGACTTCGCCTTCACCAGTCCCATGTAGACAACTAACGCCACATACGAGTAGAACTCGGCTATGGTTAGAGGTACCCAGACGAACTTCTTTCCAGCTTTCACTCTCTTTTCGGCATTGCTGTTGGTGTTTCGGACGATTGTCTTGACTGCAGAGTTGGGTAAAAAGAGTTGGAACAACTGTAAGGGTGTATACGTTCTGTCCGTCGTGAGTTGTGGACCTGGAGGTCGCTTGGGAGAGAAATTCGGTAGTAGCGGTTCCTCATCCTCATTGGTGATGTCAAGCCACTTATCTGGCTTACTGTCAACTTTCGTCCAAGGTAAATCCAAGGCAGATGATGACTTGCCTCTGGTTTGTCTTGGTGAATAAGGAGTTGCGACGAGCTTCAGTTTCTCTTTGGTCGAAGCAGGTTGCGGCATAGCTTCAGATGTGGAAGCAGGTTCGGGATTGGGTTCAGAATTGATGGAGATTGAGGGATTGGGAGCGGGATCCAAACTTGATGCTGGAATGGGATCAGCGGAGGGATCGGAGATGGTTATGGGAGTGGAATCAGCAGCTGGTAATGAATTTGGGAGGGTTGTAGGAGCAGGAGCAGGGGTTGGTTTAAGTATAAGGTTGGGTTTTAAAGCATGCTTCCGGGGCCGGCCTCTCTTTCGTGGTAATGTGGGTGCTGGACTAGGGATGGGCGCGGGAGTGGAATTATGGTTGGTCGTGGGAGGGGCTTCAGGGGCGGGATAAGTGAAGGCTTCAAAAGTGGGTGTGGGCGTGGCTTTAGAAGCAGGTTCAGATGTGGATATAGAGAGTTTGTCTATCGGTCCTGATGATGTGGGTGTAGGGGGGTTGCCTATTCTTGGCGACTGAGCTGATGCAGGTGATTTTGAACGATCCGGACTTTCCAGAAGAGGGTTCCAATCGTCACCAGAATCAAGACTGAAATACAAAACAAACACACTTTATATGCATGAATTCAGTGGCCACAATAACAACAACTGAAAACTAGTAATTAGTATCTGGGTCAACCCTATAAAGCCTTACATGAAATAATAGTTAAAAAATAAAAAACTATTGAACCTTCAGACAAAATTAATAAATAAACAAGTTTGCATGTGTTTTAGTTGAGTATCACATTTGATACATCAGGCTTTTATTGCTCATACAGTATGATATAGGATAATATATAGGACTTGTACTCCAGGAGGAAAAAACACCTCAAATCTATTCAGAGACCAAAAACTGAACAAGAATATGCATTTTGGTGCAGGTTCTGATATTTATAAGGCTTTTTAAGACCTTTTTAGGACACAAAGAAATACAAATTCATACTGTATGTTAGAGCAGTGCAATGCTGACAAAAAATTATATTTCCATATGTTTGGGGATTTTGTTGATTAGACAACAAACAATTAGACAACATTTTGCGGAGCAAGTTTTTTAATGCATTCACTACATATATATATAATGCTATGAGGCTGTTTTTATTAAATATTTAATTGAAATTTAAAGGTACCAGCACTTTAAATAAAAAGTAAAACTGCCAGTAGATGGTGGCAAGTCACTGTGTTATGAGTGAATTAATAATTAAACTGATTTGTTCAAAACACTAATTAATTCAAGAACAAAGCACTGCTGTGTTGCTCAGAGATGCACAACTGTTCTGCTTATCTGCTGTGGTTTCATTTGGAAAGTTTCCTTTCTCAAAATTGATTAAAAATACATTGAATATATACTGAATTTATAGTATTTATTTATTGGTTGTTTATTGAACTGTTAAATCAACATCACATTTGCAATCGTGCTAATATTTAGGAAAAGCACTTTTGCACATGAAAGAACAAGCTCGCAAAATCACAATACATAATTTTTCAAAGATTATTTAAATTAAACAGAAGCGTGCCAAATGCTACGTATGTAAACAAGACTACATACAATAACAACACTGAGTTGCACTAAACTGCTATATTTTTAGATTTTAGACCTTAACTCAAAACTTAATGCCTATCAGAAAAGAACACACATATTTAAGACATTTTAATCAAATTTCAGATTTTTTAGACTTTCTAACGACTCACGGGAATCCTTTATGATCAAAGCTCTGTATTTTTTATTGTGGAGAACAATATATACAATACAATCCAATACAATGATGACTGAGAGATTAAAAAAAATAAAATAAATGTTCGTCAAAAGCCTGATGATCATATTTGATACGCACATTTGAACTCGATATTTCTAAAAAGGATATATGGATAATCAAGTAAATCTAAGCAGCTTCAGTCCAAGTGTTTATCTTCAAATATTATTGACATAACCCTTTCAAGAATCTTCAAGTTTTTTTTTTTATATATAAATAAGAGAAATAGGAACAGAAAGCAATTGCTTTCATTGTATAGAATTTTATTTTGTATTAAAAAAAAAGTGACTATGGCTGTTCACACAACGTTGCTGCATTCTACTCGATGGATGCTTTTGACCACTGTGACCATGTCTTGCATCTTTAGCAAACAAGTTCAATGTATCACGAGACCTTTATATTAGATGCAAAAAAAATTCTGTGTTAATAAACTGGAATGACAAAAATCTACAATAAATGCAAGACTTCCTTACTCACTCTTCTTCCCACAGTTCCTCTTCCCTCCCCGAATCACTGATCTCGTCGCTGTCGCCATCAAGGTCACTGTTGATGTCGCTGTCGCTGTCGGCCCAAGGCCTGATGGGTGCAGGATTAGGGTTGTAATCAGATGTGAATAGAGCGGTCAATTGTTCATCGATGGTTGTGGGAGTGGGTTGAGAGGTGGGCACATGATCAGAAGTGGCTATGGGTGCAAGTTCAGGCAGAGGACTAGGGGTAGTTTCTGAGCTGTGCTTCAAGGGTCTGTCTGTCCGTGGAGGTGTTGTGGATTGAGGGATCGGAGATGAGAGTCGTTGCCTCTTTGCATTCTGTGATTCTGAACGCTCTAGGCTTTCTTTATTTGTAATAGGCCATTCTTCAATAGCATCCACACTGTAACACAAACCAAAGATGCTTCATTATGCATGCATGTCGCACAATTTACACTACCGTTCAAAAGTTTGGGTTTAGTGAGTTTTTTTAATGTTTTTAAAAGAAGTCTCTTATGCTCACAAGGTTGCATTTGTTTAGCAAAAATTGATATTGTGAATATTAAATTTTAAAATAGCTGTTTTCTACTGAACTATCTTTTAAAATGTAAATTATTGCTTTGATCAAAGCTGAATTTTCAGCATCATTAGCTTCAGTGTCTAATGATCCTTCAGAAATCATTCTAATATGCTGATTTAATGCTCAATTAATACAATTATTTTCATTATTATGTGATTATTATTAATTATTATTACATTGTTTTGTTTGACAAATAAATATTTTGTAGCATTATAAATGTTTTTACTGTCACTTTTGATGAATTGTGTCCTTGCTTAATAAAATATTAGTTTCTAAAAAAAAAAAAAAAAAATCAAAGGCAAAGGCAAAACAAAGAGAAAAAAATCATTAATCGAATGATTGAAATGTGTCCAGGTAACATTACTATGGAAGTCCCGAAAAAATTAAAATAAAATAAGAAATGTAACGGCAACTGTTTATCTCTCAATTCAGACATTTTCTTACAATTCTGAGTTTACAACTCATAATTATTACTTTTTGTTTTTCTCTCAGAGTTGTTAGAAAAATTCAAAATTTCAAGATATAAACTCGCAATTTTTAACTCACAGTTCTGAGAAAAAAGCCCAAATTGTGAAATATAAACTCACAAATTTATAAATATAAACTTGCAAATATTTGTGGCATGGGAAAAAAAAAAAAAAAGAAGAAATTGCAAGATGTAAACTCAGAATTATGAGAAGTCAGAATTCTGAGATAAATATGCAGAATTCTAAGAAAAATTCCAAATAGTGAGATTTTTGTTTTTTTTTGTGGCAGAAACAGGGTTCAATACATTATACTGTAAACCAAATGTAAAAAAATAAATGGAAATTCTTTTACTCATGCATTTACTCACTTCTCTTCCCATGGTTCCTCTTCCTTCACCGCCTTGATCTCGTTGGTGTCGCCGTCTAACAGAAGCCCTGTTGATGTTGGTGTACAGACGAATGTGGCTATCGGTGCTTGATGGGAGGCGGCTGTGGAATTCGGGCTGAGTTTAAAAGTGGAAGCGGGATTAGAGATGAGTATAGGTGTAGAATTAGGGTTCAGTTTAATGGAGGAGGAGGCATTGGTAAGGGTTATAGGAGTGAAATTAGAGCTAAGTGTAAAGGTGGATGTGGAATGTGGGCCGAATTTAATGGAGGAATTAGGGATCAGCGTGGCATAAAGAGGGGGTTTAGGCACTATCGCGGGATACGGGCTGGGTTTGGGAAAGAGTTTGGCTTTAGATTTGTCTTTAGGCGGTCTGCCTCTCCGTCGAGGTAAAGAGATGGCTGGGTTTTTTTTCGGCGTGTGGGCCATTGCTGGTGCTGCTGGGGAGGGTTTCAAAGCATTTTTAGGTGGCCGTCCTCTCCGGCGTGGTAAAGACGATGAAGGCGAGGAGGATGAGTTCCTCTTTAGTTTTGAGCGCCTGAGAGGCTCCCATTCTTCAGAAGAATCAATACTGTAACATATAATGAATACACTTAATTGTTATATC
The DNA here is from genome assembly GCF_001515605.1 of Sinocyclocheilus anshuiensis. Lineage (NCBI taxonomy): Eukaryota > Metazoa > Chordata > Actinopteri > Cypriniformes > Cyprinidae > Sinocyclocheilus > Sinocyclocheilus anshuiensis. The sequence goes on from NW_015547712.1 coordinate 552,566, forward strand.
ACATTAAAGAGGTTTATTGTTATTCATTACACTTTAGGCAAAGGAAAGCATTAAAACCACAGGGAAAAAAACAGATTCATGAATGCAAACGATACATGCAAAAAATACATTGACTACAGTGCCTGCAAGACTGCTTTGCTATTCTTTGCCGTCTCATTTGATATTAATTCTGCTCAACACGTTTCATAATGAAGCGCTGCACTGTTTTCATTTACACACGAACCGCTCACAATCCAGTGTTTTCAGCGTCTCAGTTCACAGGAAATGCTGCTCTACATAAACTCATCACTAAATTTGCTCGGAGTTTGGGTCGCTTATAATGTGCATTTAAGAACCATATTCCCAAACTTTCAATGAGAATTGCTTATAAACGTGCTGTTGACAATAAAAGCGAAACTTTACCGGCTCCCTGCTGTTGTACCGACAAACTAAACATTTGAAAATTAAGACATCCATAAATATTAGTACGGTAATTTTACAGTTATACTGTGAAATAAAATAAATTTTATTATATATATATATTTTTTTTATTACAGTGAAATATTACAATAGCAGCACCATTCCTTATTTTGTTTATTTTTTATTATAATCATTATCATTATTATTTTATAGTCATATTGATATATGAATCACAAAAAAACTTACTTTAATTAGAAAATGCTCCCTGTCTGGCAATAATTTTAATTTATCATAAAAGAAGAGAATGCATTCTGCTGATTATCTGCACTATGTCTGGCATGGGGGAAAAAAGGGTCAAAGTTTGACTTGTTAACAATGCTATAACCATACCATTTGGCGGCAAGAATCACCTTTCCTCTTAAAAAGCTGTGCATTTTTTGCAAACAGCATATACATGCACAGTTCCCATAGCAGATTGTTGTTTTTGTTGCATAGCAACGATGCTTCACCAGTGTCAGACCCTTTTGTCGACTATAATTAATAGAGAAACTGACTGCTTTCTCCATGTATTATAGACTTTCTTGGGCACAGATGATCACTGCATCTTGTCCCAATTATACATAGTTGCCTGTATAAGCATAGCAGTTTTTAACAGTTTGAAATGGGGTGCATCTTTTTTTTTTTTTTTTTTTTAGAATATCCAATAGCCTTTAGTTTATGTCACAATATTTAGAGGACTGGACATTCCTATACATTTAATTGGAGCAAAATATGGATACGCCCCTGAGTGCAAGATGACGTCATTCCGATTTTTGCCCATTTCGCAGACGAGAAAAACTGTTGCGACGTGAAAGCAGACCCTTTTATTTATACATTTAGAACCACATATATGCGAAATACCACTGAAAATATTTATTTCAGTGCACTCTTGTTAGTGCTGTCTTGACTCTTGCTCCTTGTCTTTTTGTTTGATTTGATAATGTAAAAAAAAATAAATAAATTAAATAAAAACTGCTGTTTGTTTTTTACTGCTCTTTTTCATAATGCTGTATATAAGAAAAACTGCTTAAGTTAAGTGACAATTGTAGAATGTAGTTGTGTAGTGCATCATATTTGCACAGCTTGTTGTATACATTTGACCATTTTAATAAACAAATATATAATTTCCTTTATTTCTTATTTTGTCTGGTCACGTGATTTCTGAATTGCACTCTTTTATTGCACATTGCATATTAATTACTTTACAGATCTTTTCAGATCTTATTTTATATTTATATCACATACGGCACACCAATTCCATGCATGTTGTACTTGGTAATTGCAATTATGAGTTCTTACTCCATCTTACCCTGGGATGCAGACACAGCAAACAGATTTTTCCTGAGTTGACAACCTGTCCGACTGAATCCGTGTTTGTGCCGTACAGGTTCTGTTCAAACTCGCCCGACTCGGTGAACTTCACACACAGCGGGCTAGAGTGAGCGGAGGGCGGGGGGCTAAAGAACGGCGCGGCCGGTGGATTCGACGAAGGAGCGGACGGCAGGCTTGCGGCAACCACATGTGACGACCCCCGGCTGGACTCAAACAAAGTAGTTTCGCTTTCACAACGAAACACACAGCGCCTTCACGACATGGCGGCGGCGGCAGCAA
>NW_015547712.1:556454-569503 GCF_001515605.1 Sinocyclocheilus anshuiensis
GATTGTCTTCTGGACAACTGTCAGATCAGCAGTCTTCCCCATGATTGTGTAGCCTAGTGAACCAAACTGAGAGACCATTTTGAAGGCTCAGGAAACCTTTGCAGGTGTTTTGAGTTGATTAGCTGATTGGCATGTCACCATATTCTAATTTGTTGAGATAGTGAATTGGTGGGTTTTTGTTAAATGTGAGCCAAAATCATCACAATTAAAAGAACCAAAGACTTAAACTACTTCAGTCTGTGTGCATTGAATTTATTTAATACACGAGTTTCACAATTTGAGTTGAATTACTGAAATAAATGAACTTTTCCACGACATTCTAATTTATTGAGATGCACCTGTAATATTGCTTCCTCCAGTGAAAAAGACGTTGCGTCTGAATCAAGAGAGAAATCTGCACAGATCAAGCACCATTTACAAGCCAAAACAGCTTTAAACAAATATGTGGGTGGATTTTGATGTGAGAGACAACATGAGATGGATTTTTTTCACTGGAGGAAGTGTAATTATGGATTACGGACTCATATTTTGGCCAGAAGTGACCGTTTAAAATGGCTTAATGATAGATTTGTTTCTTACAAACATTGAACTGGAGTAGTTATAGTAGTAGTTATCCCTGGACTGGACTGGTGTGGATTACTTGTGGATTGTTGTGATGTTTTATGAGATGTTTGGACTCTGATTCTGACGGCACCCATTCACTGCAGAGGATCCATTGGTGAGCAAGTGATGCAATGCTACATTTCTCCAAATCTGTTCCCATGAAGATACAAACTCAGCAAATTTTCATTTTTGGGTAAACTATTCCTTCAGTAATTAAATTATTAGTTCCGTTCCAAAACTTAGGAAAGCTGCCCACATAAGTATGATCTTACAGCATTACAACATAATGAGTCTCTTATGACATTTAATTTTAATATCGATGCAGCTCACTAGGTTTTGGAAGCGAGCCATTGTGCCTCCTCCTGTAATTTGGCTGTCATGTTAAACAACTTTAAGCCAAAGTTGTAAAAAAGCATAATCTCACGTGGAACAGCACCAGCGAATCGGTCAGGCTCTAAAGACAGCAGTCTTTGTCTCAGTTCATCATGTCCGCTGTTAGGTGGACCAATCAGAGCGATGGGGCGCTTGCGGTTGGGCGGCTGATGGTACAGTGCCACCTCCTCATAGGTCAGGATATCCTCAGTGTAATGCTCTGAACAATTACAAATATTCATTACTGATGAGTTTTTGCAAAATATAAATTTCATTAGTCTATACCAGGGTTATTGAACTCAGCTCAACAAGAGTTTTCAAAGAAATTCCCAAACAATGAATGTCCACAACATGAGACAAAAGGTAAACACTGGATCCCAAAAGCTAAAGGTAAACCTGCGTTCCTTCTCAGCATGCCTTCTGTTTTTAAATGCAAATTGCAACTCGGGTGTGAGAAATGCTTTCATTGTTATTTCTTATTGCCCATCTTGCAGGAGAAGAAACCTCCCTCCATGAACGTCTGTCAGTTAGCTAACGACTTTTATATCCTCAGCCTTTCACCCACCCGAAACCATTCACACCTCAAACCCATCAGCTGAATCAAATTCACTCTAAAACGAGTGGAAAAAACTTTATACTTGCACTCAAGTCATAGCAAGGGAATTACAGTGGATCATTTGGATTTTCACCAGTAAACTACCACTCAGAACACCCTAGCAACCACATAGCAACACACTAGAAACCACTCAGAACACCCTAGCAACTGCATAGCAACACTCTAGAAACCACTAATAACACCCTAGCAACCGCATAGCAACACTAGAAGCCTCTCAGAACACCCTAGCAACTGCATAGCAACACCCTAAAACCACTAAGAACACCCTAGCAACCGCATAGCAACACTAGAAGCCACTCAGAACACCCAGCAACCACATAGCAACACATTAGAAATGACTAAGAACACCCTAGCAACTGCATAGAAGCCACTAAGAACACCCTAGCAACCGCATAGCAACACTAGAAGCCACTCAGAACACCCAGCAACCACATAGCAACACATTAGAAATGACTAAGAACACCCTAGCAACCGCATAGCAACACTAGAAGCCACTCCGAACACCCTAGCAACTGGATAGCAACACACTAGAAACCACTAAGAACACCCTAGCAACCGCATACCATCACTAGCAGCCCCTCAGAACACCCAGCAACCGCATAGCAAGCAACACACTAGAAATGACTAAGAACACCCTAGCAACTCCATAGCAACATTAGGAGCCACTCAGAACACCTTAGAAACCCCATAGCAACACAAGGAGCCAATCAGAACACCCCAGCAACTGCATAGCAACACTAGAAGCCACCCAGAACACCCCAGCAACCGCATAGCAACACACTAGAAGCCACTAAGAACAACCTAGCAACCGCATATCAACACTAGTAGCCACTCAGATCACCCTAGCAACCACACAGCAACACAAGGAGCCACTCAGAACACCCTAGCAACTGCATAGCAACACACTGGAAACCACAAAGAACGCCTAGCAACTGCACAACAACAATATGGCAACCACCCACAGCATTTTCATTGCGCTAGAACTGATGACTAACAAAATAACAGCAGGAACAATTAGCTCAATTAAGAATGAATTTAAATTTTGATTTCATGTTTAAGAATTCAGCAGATACTCACTGATATTCTTACTAGGGTTAAACAAGAGTTTTTTCCGTTGCTTTTTGCCTTTCTTTGCACACCAAAGTTTCCCTGAGGAAAGAAGATCTGTTATCAGTGAGATCTTCAGTGAGGAAGTGAGTGAGTTTCAGACAGATGTGGTCCAGCTCACCTTTATACTCTTGATTTCTGTCTGTAATGGTTTTCTTCATGGCTTCTCTGTGCTGTTGGAAGCTCTTCCCTTGAAAGAACACAACAGATGATGACCACAGATGATCTTGTCTTACTATGGTACTAGACATGCAACTAGTTAGGGAAAGACTGTATTATTTGCTCTGAAAAACACAAAACTGTCAGTGTTAAAAAAAAATGACACATGGCAATAGTGGCAAAAGTATATCTCAATATTTTTCTGACTTTTGACCAAAACCAAAATAAATATTAATTATTAATTAGATTAATATAATTACATAAGAAAAATAAGAACAGCACACAACAAAATTTGAAAAACGTATAACTTACAATATATATATATATATATATATATATATATATATATAACAGAAAATATTAAAAAAACAAATTTAAAATATAAATAAACACAATAATACTATTTAAATAATAATAAAAGAACACTATAATCATTGAATCAGAGTTTAAACTTAATTGGCAAATAAAAAGTGTAAATTCATTGCAAATGCATGATGAATATCATTGTATGTCGCCCTATTCAGCAAAACATTAAATTATTTTTTCAGTGGATTTACATGCACTTTTTTATGTCTCTATTCTGTAATTCAGCAGGCACTCTGCTAATTGTTCTAACCAGGTATAAGGCCAGCAAGGGGCTTCTGGTCCTCATGTCCGTCCCGGTACGCCTGCCACCAGTTGGGGTCGTCCTGGCTGGTGACGTGTAGGACGTCTCCCTTTTGGAAGGAGAGGCCGAGCTCTCTGCATGGCACGTATGGGTCCTCAGATGGGTCATAGCTGAAGTTTGCCTTCACATGCATCTGTAAAGAAAGAGAACGAGGAGACCAGGACAAAGCTCATGTATAAGCTTTGTACCAAACCCTAATGAGCTGCTACCAAGCATAAAATCTATTCAAAATAGTAGTTATCAAAGGTATCAGCCTCATAAACTATCTTTCATTTTTCACAAGTATACTAATGCATAAGGCAATTCCAGAATGCATTGTGGCAACTTAAGAAGCCTACTAGGGTTTGAAGACAAGCCTAAACACACATTCAAAAGAAGGAATGAAAATTAAGAAATTACAGATGAAGTCATACCACAGTTGATCGGTGAGGAGATATTTTGTTTTGAGAATCTGGGATGAGGAGAAACGTGAGGGACCCATGCATGCAGGACTACAGACAAACAAGAAGAACACAGATGTAAACTGATTTTATTGTTTTGAAAGAAAAAAAAGTAATAATTTATTTACCAAGGTTCATTAAATTGTTCATAAGTGACAGACAATTATGATGTTACAAAATATTTCAAATAACTGCTGTTCTTCTGAACTTTCTATTCATCAAAGCACCTTGAAAATAAAATACTGTATATCATGGTTTCCACAAAAGATATGAAGCAGCACAACTGTGTTCAACACTGATAATAATCAGAAATGTTTTCTGAGCAGCAAATCAGCATATTAGAATGTTTTCTGAAGGATCATATCACACTGAAGACTGGAGTAATAAAGCTGAAAATTCAGCTTTGACCACAGCAATCAATTACATTTGAACATATATTCACATAGAAAACAGCTATTTTACATTGTAATAATATTTCACAATATTACTGTTTTTACTGTATTTTAAATAAAATAAATAAAGTCTTCATGAACATGAGAGCGATCTCTAATTTAAAAAAAAAATTTATTTGAGCAGTAGTATACCTTATATTAACAAATTATTTTGGTAAAGTAAGTTTCAAAGAGTTTAGGACTTTCTGGATCTCACCAGAATGTTGTGAACATCATTAACACTTTTTCCACGGACTGGAACACCATTGATCTCCAGGATTTCATCTCCTTCACTGAGCAGGTTGCTTTTCTCAGCCGGCCCGCCGCTCACCACCCGACTGATGATTACACGGTCATGTTCGTTCCGAATGGTCACACCCTAAACAATGTTAAGGTGTAGCGGTACAACAAACACATCGTCAGAAACTACAGTGACATATTCAATGCTGCCCTTAGAGACTATGTATTATGTAGATGAATAACACAGACACTTACCAAAGGCATGTCACGAGTTTTCTCCAGGGAAACCAGTTTGGTGGCCTTTTCATCCTGGTCCACGGATTCAATAGTTTCGACATCCAATTCTTGCTCGGCAATACAGTCATGAGCTTCCATCAGGGCCTGAGGAAGAGCCATGAACATGAACACTGGTAAATGGAAATGTCAGCATCGACTCTTTTGATTTGAGCCAGTAAGGAATCATCCAGAACACCTTAGCATCCACATAGTAATACCCCAGAAACCATGTAGCAAATAGAACACCTCTGCAATTGCACAGCAACAAAAACCCTAATAGCACTGCAGCAACTGCATAGCAAACGCCCTAAACACACTAGCAACTATTTTACAATCAACCAGAACACCATAGCAACTGCATATCAACATTTTAAAACACTTAGGACACCTTAACAAATTGCATAGCAACACCCTTAGAACCACACAGCAACTCCTTAGTAAACAAAGGAAACACCCTATAGCAACTACCTAGCAACACCCTTGCAACCACCCTGAACACCATAGCAATTGCATAACAACAATTTCAAAAACTTATAACAACTGCTTAGCAACACCCTTGCAGCCATCTAGCATCTCCTTAGTAAACACAGAAAACAGCCTATTGCAACTACCTAGCAACACCCTTATAACCACCCTGAACACCACAGCAACCGCATTGCAACATGTTATACTGCTCAGAACACCTTAGTAACTAAATAGCAACTCCCTAGCAAACTCAGAAAATGCCCTATAACAGCTACTAGTAATGCCTTGCAATCACCCAGAACACCATAACAACTACACCACAACACCACAACATTTTAAAACAATTAGAACGCCTTAGACAATGCATCGCAACATCCTAGCAACCAACTATCAACTCCCTATCAAACACAGAGATCACCCTAGCAACCACCTAGCGACAACCTAGCAATGCCCTTGCAACCACCTAGTACACCATAGCAATTACACCACATTTTAAATCACTTAGAACACCTAAGACATTGCATAGCAACAACCTAGCAACCACCTATCAACTCCATATCAAACACAGAGTACACCCTAGCAATAGACTAACAACCCAGAACACCACAGCAACCACATAGCAACATCTTAAAACACTTAGAACAACCTGAGACCTGCATAGCAACACCCTAGCAACCACTCACAACGCCCTAGCATTATGTTGGCAACAAGTTACATAAAATAACCGTATGCTTTGAAAAAAAGCCATGCTTTAAAATGTAATTTAAACAAGCAAACAGTCAAACATCTTTAAGCTAAGAAGCACCCAAAAAAGTTCCCGCCCATGTAATTTAACCTGAGACTCTGTCCCGGCCACAGGATTGGTGCTTTACCTCAGTGAACAACAACCTAGCAACCACCTATCAACTCCATATCAAACACAGAGTACACCCTAGCAATAGACTAACAACCCAGAACACCACAGCAACCACATAGCAACATCTTAAAACACTTAGAACAACCTGAGACCTGCATAGCAACACCCTAGCAACCACTCACAACGCCCTAGCATTATGTTGGCAACAAGTTACATAAAATAACCGTATGCTTTGAAAAAAAGCCATGCTTTAAAATGTAATTTAAACAAGCAAACAGTCAAACATCTTTAAGCTAAGAAGCACCCAAAAAAGTTCCCGCCCATGTAATTTAACCTGAGACTCTGTCCCGGCCACAGGATTGGTGCTTTACCTCAGTGAAGGTGACAGGTGTCTCGTACCTTGCAATAATAACATCAGTTTCTGCCAAACGCGATGCACAGTTTAACCTGAACATAAACCCGCCATAATCTCCCACAGTGCTGTCAGTCATCACATCACCTCTTACCTCCTCATGCATTTATACCGTATGAAGAATAATAGAGCTGTGCTGTTTTAAACAGCCGCTGTGTGTGGTGACAGAACGCAGCAGGAGGGCTGAATATCTGCGGGGAGGGGAATCATCTTGTGGCCTGTTGTGTGGCAGGTATCTGTTTCTAAGGCCGTTAATTGGATCTAGCCTGTGGTGTGTACAAATAGACACATGGAGAGGTTGTTTTCACGCCCTTGTTTTGGGCCTGAATATGTTGGACAACAATCAGGTCTTGATTCTTTGATCAACAACTATGCATCTACATCACTAGTTCAGGTGTGGCCTGATGTGGTTGCAGACAGAAAGATGCAAACAATAAATTGCAACTAACCATATCATCATGCATATTTCTGAAAACAAAATAAAAGGCTTAGCAGCTTTTAAATGGGAGGAGAAAATCCCTAGTGAACACAGAAAACACCCTATAGCAACTACAGCCTAGTAACACCCTTGCAACCAGGCAGAACACCATAGCAACCACATATCAACATTTTAGAACTCCTTAGAAACTGCATAGCAACACCCTAGCAACTACCTATCAAACACAGAGAACACCCAATAGCAACTACCTGGCAACAGCCTAGCAACACCCTTGCAACGAGGCAGAACACTACAGCAACCGCATAACAACATTCTACAACATTGCAACCACCCAGGAGACCATAGCAACTACCTAGCAACATTTTTAAAACACTTAAAACACTTTAGAAACTGCATAGCAACACCCTAGCAACCACTTATCAACTCCCTATCAAATACAGAGAACATCCTATCAAGTAACTAGCAACAGCCTAGCAACTACCCAGAACACCATAACAACTGCATAGCAACATGCTATACCACTCAGAACACCTTAGAAGCTGCTTAGCAACACCCTAGCAACTCCCAATCAAACACAGAGAACACCCTAGCAACAGCCTAGCAATGTTTGCAACAACCCAGGAGCCTCTAGCAACTGCCTAGCAACATTTTAAAACACTTAGAACACTTTAGAAACTCCATAGCAACACCCTAGCAACCACTCAAAACATCCTAGGTGGCAGCATCAATTTTTAGATTCAGAAAACGTAAAACTGAAGATATGGAGTATCATTTCCCAGGTAGTAAACTTAGGTTATAAAAACGTTGTGGGAATGTTGTTTTGAAATGTTTCGAAAGCAACAAAATGTCCAGTTTTCTTGTCATGATTATAATGCTATTTAAACGTTACAAAAACATTTCTTAGAAAGTTTGTCAAAGAACATCATAAGGACATTCCGAGAATGTTGTTCTTAAAATGTGTTCTCTCAACATTATGAGAACGTTCATCAAGTAAAAATAACATTAAGGACATTACAGGAATTTTGATTTTCTCTCAACGTTATGACAACTTATAGCAAATATGAATAAGGTTATAAGAACATGCCACAAATATTACGTTAAGCACGTTTTGTCTTAACATTTATTTAACCTTTAAAAAATGTTAGTGAAAGTTGTGGAAATGTTCACTGTTAGCTGGGTTGATGTTTGATGGTCAAAGGATGTGTGTCCAATCAAACTTCAGTAGAATGATGCAGATGTTGTGTGAGATTGATTCCTCGTGATTTACCTGCAGGTGTGGTGACGTCAGCAGGCCTGTGAGTTCTGTGGCTTCAGTGTGTTTGCTGGACTGCAGGACACTCTCCACCTGAAGACCAAGAACAGCAGTCAACAACACTGATGAGTAGAGCTTCATCTAGACCTGTACAGCAACATCTAGACAAGCATCACTATGACTGTTGCTCATTAAAAATAACCTGATGAAAATCGAATAATTCTCCCTCGGATATTATGCACAGATTTTAGGCCCAGAAATGAAAATTTACTGAAAATGTACCATCCAGGATGTAGATGAGTTTGTTTCTTCATCCAAACAGATTTGGAAAAGTGTTCACCAATGGATGCTCTGCAGTGAATGGGTGCCGTCAGAATGAGATTTCCAACAGTTGATAAAAACATCACAATAATTCATAAGTAATCCACACCACTCCAGTCCATCAATTAGTGTCTTGAGATAATGTCTTCTATAATTAAGACGTTGTTAAATTCAAAGTTCATAATCCGTAATAACGCTTCCTCCAGTGAAAAAGTGTTCTGGTCTGAATCAGGAGAGAAATCTGCACAGATCAAGCAGCGTTTACAAGCCAAAACCTTTCTAAACAGATATGTAGGTGGATTTTGATGGATTTGTTTCTTACAAACACACAGTTTTCACTTCTCCAGATGTTAACTGATGGACTGGAGTGGTGTGGATTATTGTGATGTTTTTATCAGCTGTTTGGACTCGCATTCTGACGGCACCCATTCACTGCAGAGCATCCATTGCTGAGACACTGATGCAATGCTACATTTCTCCAAATCTGATGAAGAAACAAACTCATCTACATCTTGGATGGCCTGAGGGTGAGTACATTTTCAGCAAAGTTTGATTTTTGGGTGAAAAAAATCATATAATACATTTTCTTAGCATAAGAAACGTCTACAACCATATGGTATCTAACATCCAGTCAAATGGATACATTCTTTTTGAGTGAAATATCCTGTTTTCCAGTGAAATATCACATTACAGAAATGAAAAGTCTTGTGAATGTTATTTCACGTTGCGTACGTGATGAAACAGCTCGCTAACACCTCTCTGCGTTGCATTAAACACCTAATCAGCACACACACATACAGTGACTGTAATAATCCGTTAGATCTCATTCTGGCCTCCAGGATCTTGTCTTAGTATCTTGTCTCAGTCCATAAGCCAATGACGGATTACAAACCCAGCTTCATCCAGCTACATGCTTTGGCACAGGGCAGATCAACCAATTACCACGTCCTTATTAAGCACTTCAGATGCCTTTGCTCAAGTACAATGACTACAAATACCACCAAAAAAAACAGATTCACATTTATGTATTTTAAAGTGTAATATTTCAGAATATTACATAAGCACTTCAGACGCCTTTGCTCAAGTACAATGACTACAAATACCACCAAAAAAACAGATTCACATTTATGTATTTTAAAGTGTAATATTTCAGAATATTACTGTTTTTACTATATTTGTGATCAAATAAATACAGCTTTGGTGAGCATAAGGGACTTCTTTCAAAACCATTAAAATTCCAAACTTTTCAACAGTATAGTGTATAATTCCTTGAATACAGGAAAATATAGATAACAATAACTAATTAAAAATTGATTAAAAAAATGTAATTTACTTATTTGTGAGTGATTTACATATTTATGCTTATTATTGCTTATTATTTAAATACTTTTAAGCATGCAGAGTTGCGTGCTATTGCTTTGCATTGGACAGAATAAGCAAGTAAAAAAATGGCATAATAACTTGCTACTCTTACTATATCTGAAATATACAGAGCATGCAATTTGTAGCATGCATGCAATAGCTGAATGACGTCCTTCAAGTGTGCAGTATGCAACAGAGCACACGCAGGGAATATCATACCACACAAAGAAACACGTTTGACAAGACCTTCAGTTTCCAATTTGATAAAAATATTGTTCATGGAATGTTTTTTTGTTTTTCTAAAATGTTTTAGTTCAAAGTTCATCTAACATTTTTCAAATGTCACTACATTTCAAAACATTTACAGAACATTCAAAACGAACGTTACCATGATGTTTGTAAAATTATAAAATGGAATGTTGGCTTAACATTCGCATAACCAAAAAACATTTTTTAAAACATTTCAAAACTGAACATTTTGAATGAGAACATTCAGAAATTTCAAAAATAAATTCATAAATTGTTCATTAATGTACTTTTTTTTTTTACTGAAATGCTAAGTTGAACATTTGTCTGATATTTTTAAAATATTTTAAAATAAAAAATAATTTAAAGTAATGTTTCCATAAAATTTGAAAAAAGGAATGTTCCCTTAATGTTTGCATAATCAAAAAACACTGAGAAATAACATTTTCATAAATAAATGTTTTCAAAATGTTAACAAAACAGCTTTATTTATAAATCATTCATGGAATGTATTTTTTTTTAATGTGACGTTGTAGTTGGATGTTCATCTCACATTTTTAAAATGTTACTACTTTTTTCAGAACAGTCCAAAGTAATGTTCCTATAATGTCTGAAAAAAAAAAAAAAAAAAAGAATACGAAATGCTGAAGAAAACGAAACAACAAAAAACATTTTTTAAAACATTGAAAAAAATTAATGTTTTGAATGTTCAGAGAACTTTCAGAAATAATGTTTTCGTAACTACATAAGAACGTTAGCAAACATTCTTAGAACATATTTTCGTTAGCTGGGCTTCTGTAAGTGTTATTCCGCTCTGAGCATGTCAGTTATGCAGCTGAATCTGAACGTTGGTCTGGTAATGTGTTGAGAGCTGTACCTCGTCTCTGAGCTGCTGTGCTTGTGCGGTGAGCGGGAACGGCGGACGGAGGTGTCTCGTGCTCTGAGCCACGCTGCAGTGCATGATGAACGCCTGCTGGAAGTCTGACTGCAGCAGCAGCTCCAGCAGCAGCAGAACGTCCTGCTGACTCTCAGCATCCGTCAGACACAGCTGCAGATGCTGCAGAGAGTCCAGCAAGTCCTCCAGCTCTGACAACACCAAGAGACAAACATTAATGCTACATTATAAAAAAAATCCATCTGATTTAAAAGCTGCATGCCTTAAATGTTTAAGTATCATCAAATTGGACATGTCATTTCAATTAATATTAAAAAAAAAATCTTAGTTGAATCTGATTTAACTTACAAATGAAGTTACAATTGGTTAAATTATTTTGATGAGTCAAAGTAATGGAAAACATCATATAATTTTTTACAATGATGATTATACAACAAAAAAGTACCATTGTTTTTTTGGATGTGTGACATGGTTTCCATGTACTTTTTAACAAATGACTTTTCCAGTCATGTCTGATTACTAAATAATGATTTGTAAAACTTCAAATGGTTCTTTAAAGTCTCTAATACAACTTGAACTACCTGAGTAAATACAACTTTACTGGAATACTAGATCTACTACTAAAACAATAGCAACTTATGGATTTGGAATGACACAAGAATGAGTATATATTTGTAAACAATTATGCAAACTATTCTATTCATATCAAAAATTGCATACTTCACCTTTAAGGCTTTTTAATGTACCACAGTATTTGCATGTTATACCATTGATTTTGCCCCAAACATTGCACAATTTGCACTTTAAGCCCACATTGTGAAGTGAAATATCAACATCTGTCACTAGTAAACATGATCTTGTTAAGGGATACAAGTGCACTTCTTACAGGGACAATCCTCCTGAGGAACCCGAGGAACCTGAGGTTAAGAGTCTTCTCTTCACGAGTGCAGAGGTGAACTCATCACTGCTGTTTAGTGTAAGCGGCGTAGTCACAATTTTTAAAATGTTGATATTAAACGTGCAAAAATACATTAAAAACAGTAATATTCTGAAATATTACAATTTGAAATAACTGTTTTCTATCTGAATATATTTTAAAATGTAATTGATTGCTGTGATCACTGCTGAATTTCCAGCATCATTACTCCAGTCTTCAGTGTCACATGATCTTCAGAAATCATTCTATTCTGCTGATATTATGTTGAAACAGTTGTGCTGGCTACTTGAAATTGAGATCTTATGTAACATTATAAATGTCTTTAATGTCACTTTTTATCAATTTAATGCATTCTTGCTTAGTAAAAGTTTTAATTTCTTTCTTCTTTCAGCTTATTATTGTGGTATCAGCTATTTTATACTAATCAAAACCCCTAAACGTGATGCTTTTTCAGGCTGTCCATCATTGAATTGTCTCTCACCTGTTGTATTCCTCTCCTCTGATGTTGACTTGGCTTCCTCTGCAACATCCATCCCATCAAAAATGGCCGCAGTGCTGCTCTGTGTCGATGTGAGACACGAGGAAAAGTTCAGATCGGTGTCCTGAGTCAGTTCACAAGCCTCTTCCTCCTCCTTCATCATCATCACTTCCTCTGGATCATCTCGGATCTTCTCGGTCTGCTCACTGCAGCACTGAGCGATGAGTTTGGCAGGACTGTCCGTGTCCATCTCACCCGAGTCCTCCGTCATGTCACCATTCATGTGTAACGTTAACATGGCTGTTTTATAGTGAAGGTCGATACAGTAAACTACAATAAACTACAAGAGTTGAGAGCAGGAGACATTGATGCAGTTATGATTTCCTGATTCCCTGAAACAAATGCCAACAAAACAGAAGCCACTTTCTACAAATGCTGTAATTTGTATTGCAATTTTCTCTCATATACAGTATAT
>NW_015547712.1:569971-570290 GCF_001515605.1 Sinocyclocheilus anshuiensis
GATGAGGTTTTTGGTTTTCTCACATCAGAAATATAATGAACTTTTTTTTATCTCAAAAGATCAAGAAAATTGGATTTTTCAATATTTGAGCCCTTTAAAAGTGCAGTGTATAATTTTTTTGCGCTCCTAAATGGAGCTGAAAAAATAATGCTAAAAAAAAAGAGTAATTTTCAAAATGTCAATATTTTGGCTAAATCTACTTCCTCTGAAGGAACCAATCAGATTTCAGCAGTCGCGCACGCAGACGTTCAGCTCTGTTTAGTAACAGGTGGCAGTGAAAGACGACCATCTGTTTATCTGAGATTAGTTAACTCTAACT
>NW_015547712.1:570437-572088 GCF_001515605.1 Sinocyclocheilus anshuiensis
ACACAATCACTAGGACCTGCAGACTCACATAAATAGAGCTACAAGCAGGTTTCAGGGAAAGAAATTAATTCCTTAAGCATTCAAGAGGATTTAGACAAGCTGCATAGACATCTGTTTTGTTCATATCTCCCATAAAACACAATATCTAAATTAATACTAACAGATTATCTCTTACTATTTCACATCTAATTAAAGGACAGTTGATCTACAAATAGAGTAACCTATAAATAACTTCAACCTTACCAAACATGCCTTACAAACATGAACAAAATGCCACTGTTTACACTGTAAAAAATGATTTTTCAATTTTATAAATAAAACAATGATTATTTGAGTATATAGCTACTATTTCAGTTTTTCTTGCCTTTAAATGTCATATTTAATAAAACGTTACTTGCCATTTCTATGTGAGAATTGTTTATAAAACTGTCCAAACATGATATTAGCATCACTGTCATAATAAATATTTAAAAAAATGAAATGACAGAAAGCAAGTTTCTGTGAGTAACTATGGTATTTTGACAGAAACTTAAGGTACAATCGCTAATTTTATGTGAGGGATTGAGTGAAATATTGAATTCTGATCAGCTCATTTTAGCTTTTCACTTTATAGCATGCGGTTATTAAACCACCTGTAACAGTTTCGATAAATACAGCAGTAATTGACCCCTGAGACCTTTTAAGAGCCACTAATGTAGATAAACGTAAGCTTTCGCACGTTTTCCTCTAGTCCTTCCTGACCTGCACTGATGCTCATGTACAGCTTAATCTCACTTCAATTTCAATGCATTTTTAATGCAAAGCTGACAGATGAACACAGTGTGGACAGTTAATGTATCAACCCTTGTGGGGTTCGAACCTTTGACCTTTCTGTGACCAAACACTAACATACAGCAGCCCAACATCAACTAAAAGCAAAGCAACCATAATTATAGTCAATGACTATAAATACAAACAAAACTACTGACTCTATCCTGATAAAGCCATTACTCACTGTGTGCATGGAGTGGCAGGTCTCTCTCAGCCGCTGATGGTGAAGAAAGCAGTGATTCCAGTGGTGTTTTCACTCAGGTCCAGTGGACGTGTGAGTGTCCACAGCTCAGGCGTCTGAGGCTAAATGTGGATGAGCGGTGACTTCATGAGTTCAGTAATCTGCTCTAAACCCGACAGACCACGAGTCTGACCAACATCTGACCGTCTGATAGTTTCTACAACTAAACATATAATTCACCCTCTTCATTTTTATTCATATTTCACAAACTATACAGGCTACAAATTTGTATATAAATCAAGTTTGCTAATAAATCTCATATTCTTTGGAGTAATAAAGTCAGATAAATGATCTAAAATAAAATTGAGATAGCATGATGTACAGTACGTTAGTAATATAACAATATGATACATATATGATATATATGAATCATATATATTACTATAAACTGTAAATTAATATTTTGTTGTATTATAATATATTGATATAATTATAAAGTTTACATTAAAATTTAGACACACACACACACACACACATTTATATATATATTTTTGTAATATATACATTAAAAAATGATCAATATATTCATATTAGGTTAATAATAAAAAGTGTGTGTATGTGTGTATTGTGTGTATATATGTATGTATATATATATATATA
>NW_015547712.1:572098-587306 GCF_001515605.1 Sinocyclocheilus anshuiensis
TATATTTAATATGATTTAATAAGTAAATATTTAAAAAAATCGTATTTCTATAACAACTGTTTCCCCAAATTGTTAATATCCATCAATCTCAGCCATTGAACACAATTACCAAAGTTACTGTGTGAAAAATGATGTTTATCTATAACTACAACCCAGATTTGATTCCAGACTAATATCTGAAATTTGCAGAGAATCTGCATACAATGGTCAATCGGCACAACATAAAATGTAAAAAAAAAGAAAAAAAGAAATCACACACGTTAAGGAATTATGTTTTTATTCATTTTATTACAAGAAAATTCCACAATGCTATTTTTATATAATGATCAAGGATTTTACTATTGTATTCTCTCTCATTAGGTTCTTATCGTTACAGAAAATGTTATTATACAGATTTGTTCAATGTCTCCTCATTGCTTGGTCATATTCCGCAGGAGTGCTGGTCACATTTATCTGTACAATTCAATTGTTCGTTTTTTACTGTACATTTTTGTGTAGTTGATTAAAAAGGCAGTCAGCACTTAAATAAGCTGTGGTTTCTTTTTTTCCTCGTCTTTTTTAAAGTATATTCAAATAAAACGTTCACCTGTGACTCCGCCCCCTGGGAGGACGGGGGCGAGGCTACACCAGGTCATGTGATTATAAGGAAGCTTCAGGGATTGGGCGACCAGGTCCGTGTTCCCCCGCGCACGACCTTTGTGCACCCACGCGTTTGGCACTGCGCACACAAACAAGACTCACGAGATATAAACGACAAGCAAAGCTCTTTGTGATGTCATAATGATGCGTACTAATGGGAGGAGACAAAAAGACAAAAAGTGCCACCCTCCAGAGTCCAGATTTCAAGTTGTTGAGTTCCTTCCCCGCGTCCGAAAACAAAAGCGCTCGTTTTTCAGTTATTTTTGCGTTAAGACGGGGAAATAATGTTCTTCATCTTTTTGTTTTCTCTCTCTCTCCTGGCAGGCACCTTCAGTTTCTATTAAAATGCTACAGCTATAAGATCTAGCATTGAACACACAAAGCAACTGCAATGAAAAGAACAAAGTTGCCTTAATATAATAATAACAATAATTAATAATAATGAGAAGAAAAATGCAATAATAATAATTAATAATAATACAGAATAAATCTCTTTTTATAATTAGATTTTATAATTTAAAAGTATATTTTTCTTTCTTTGAAATATTTTTTTTTCTCATATGCATCTAGTTTTGTGATCAAGATGTTGACTATACTTCAGTGTTATCCAAATCAATAAAAACTAGCTGTGCCGTTGCATATTACAGTCAATGATATGTGAACATGCACCGTGAACCACCCGTCGCTCTCCGTCCGTCAGCCCGCTGCCGTGACATCATAGACGGCCGATGACCATGACGTCCACCACCTCGCCCTTGTGCAGCTCCACGTATTGCTCGGTTTTGGGAGGTAGCATCAGGAGTCCGTTAGCGCTGCGCATGCTCATGAGTCTGCTGCTAACCTGGTTCCCTGGAGGAAGACGAGACGGAGAAAAGCTTGAAAATATGGGACCCTGCCTGGAGTCTGGACCACAAAACCAGTCATAAGGGTCAATTTTTTTAAATTGAGATTTATACTTCATCTGAAAGCTGAATATATAAGCTTTCCATTGATGTATAGGACAATATTAGGCTGAGATACAACTATTTGAAAATCTGGAATCTGAGGGTGCAAAAAAAAAAAAAAAAATATTGAGAAAATCGCATTTAAAGTTGTCCAAATGAAGTTCTTAGCAATGCATATTACTAATAAAAATTAAGTTTTAATATATTTACAGTAGGAAATAAAAAAAAAATATCGTCATGGAACATGATCTTTACTTAATATCCTAATGATTTTTGGCATAAAAGAAAAATCGACCATTTTGACCCATACAGTGTATTGTTGGCTATTGCTACAAATATATCCGTGCTACTTATGACTGCTCTACTTATTTGTGCTCCATGGTCACATATACTGCCTTAAATCAGAAACCACTAATGTCAGAGGAACCAACGTGTATCTTGCTATAGCCACAATAAGAGAAAATAAGAGAGTATAACAACCCTCTACGCACTCATTGACATTAGGACATATATATACTAATAAATTATACATTTAAACAGCAATACATTAATAATATATTTTTATATTATTTTATGCATTTCTTTTAAAAATATATCCCAAATCAAATCAGCTTCTCTTCACAAAATGACAGATATTTTACATGCACTCTAAAAAATGCTGGGTTGTTTCGACCCAACTTTGGGTCAAATATGGACTAACCCAGCTGTTGGGTTACATTTTTAAATTAAAATTTTAACCCAAAAGTTGGGTTAGCCCATATTTGACCCAAAGCTGTGTTGAAACAGCCCAGCATTTTTTAGAGTGTAATATACAGTACATTTTTGAAATAACAGGCAATCAAGCATTTTTAGTGATAGAAATGTAGTAATTAACAATTAAAACATGGCAACCATGCATGAAAATATATGGATTAGGGTTACTACACTCTAAAAAATGATGGGTTAAATATAACCCAGCGCTGGGTTAAAAAGGGACAAACCCAGCTATTGGGTTGTTTTGACCTAGCGGTTGGGTCAAAACAACCCAACCGCTGGTTCAAAACAACCCAACCGCTGGGTCAAAACAACCCAACCGCTGGTTCAAAACAACCCAACCGCTAGGTCAAAACAACCCAATAGCTGGGTTTGTCCCTTTTTAACCCAGCAATTTTAAGAGTGTATAGTTTAAATTAAAACCATAAACATCATTTTTGTAACTTGAAATAATTTAAACTGTAATGGAAATAAAATAAAATATTAAAAACCCTTAAACTTAGTTGCTATGCCATTTCTACTTTTTAATTTAACTTGATGTACAAAAATAACTAAAATTGAAATAAACATAAAAACTACATTAACATAAAAAAGACCCCCAAAACTGCTAAAAATGACAAAAACACACAACAAAATTACTAAAATTTGATATAAAATTAAAATGAAAACAAAAAATAAAAGGTAATTCAAAATATTCATAAAAACTAATATAATAAAAAACTAAAGCTGATTTTCTGAAATCAAAGGTGATTGGTAAACTCTAGCATTGGGATGGCACTTGCACAATTGTTCAAAAAATCTAAAACAAAGAATGATTCTAAACAAACAGTCATTCTGAAAGGAAAAAATCAAGAAAGAATATAATTTACATGCAGTGCATCAACATGGCATGCAACATGGCTCTTTTTACACACTCATAAACGAGCTAATATATTGTTTCCTGTCAAATGCTCACTCAGAAAGTTTAGGCGCACTAAAGTGGTCATAGCACACAAAACAAAGTAAAAAATATATCTGTACTCAAATTAAAAAGTGAAATTGAACAATTTATTAGCCAATGGCTATAGTGACAAACATTCAGTTGCCCAACGCAATTTTGTCGTATATGCATGTGATTTTCTAGCAATGTATAGGCAAAACAATGCAGGTCAGTTCTGCAAGACTTCTGTAATAATAATAATATTAATATAATGTGTGACCTGTGCTCTGTGCCCATGGCAGAGGTTCCTGATGGTGCCATGTCAAAATACAGCGGTGATACTCCGGACGGGGATCCAGCTTCACATCACATGACAACTGGAAACAATTAAGCACAATTTAGATGTTGTTATTAAGGCAGTCGATAGATTTGAATGTTTTGCAATTAATGTTTTGAAGTTCATGCATTGACATATTCTTTTATTTTTTAAATGAATCCTTTTATCCAGCAAGGATGCATTCAGTTGAACAAAAGTGACAGTAAAGACATTTATAATGTTACAAAAAATTAATATTTCTAATAAATGCTGCTCTTTTCAACTTTCTATCCAACAAAGAATCCTGGAAAATAAAATGTATCACAGCTTTCACAGACAAGTTTGGCAGCACAACTGTTTTCAACATTGACAATAATCAGAAATATTTTTTTTGAGCAGCATATCAGCATATTAGAATGATTTCTGAAGGGTCATGTGACACTGAAGACTGGAGTAATGATGCTGAAAATTCAGCTTTGCATCACAGGAATAAATTACATTTTACTATATATTACAATAGAATACAGTTTTTTTAAATTGTAATAATATTTCACAATATTACGGTTTTTACTGTATTTTGTATTAAATAAAATGCAGCCTCGGTGAGCAGAAGAATCCTACTGATCCCAAAGTTTTGAAGTGCTCTATATCTAAAGGTCCTTATTCTATGTAAGGTTGAAGGTGGTCTTACCCTGGCTTTTATTATGGTGGGTCGCGGGTCTAAGATTCCCTGCATCTTCCTCAAGGCAGGAATGACGAAGAGGTTACATGTTACGACCGCTGACACAGGATTACCTGTGAATCACCAGAGAGCCACAAACACACAGATCATTCACTAATACATGAAAAAATAGCCAAATCTATGTGTTGAAATTACAGACTAATATGTGTTTTGAAAAAATACACCAATAAACTCTCTCACCGTCCCTACCTGGCAGAGCAAAGATAAGTTTTCGAGACCCGTCCATATCAACAGTGGCAAATGTTGTGGGGAGACTAACGGAAGACAAACCAGAGCTCAATACCCGCGTGAACTCATTCTCATCGTTTGACACTCAAGATCAGGGTGTTTTCACACTGAGAGCATCTGGAGTGAGACCGTCTCAGGACACGCTTATGTTGAAAATAAATATACATTTTAAAATAAAGTAAAATCAAATGAAATAAAATGTAGTCCTATGGATTAAATGGACTGACATCCAGGCTGTCTTTTAGGAGTTTTTAAATTAAATTAAATTAATTAACTAATTACATTTAAATTAAAGTGGATAAAAAATAGAATAGTAATAAAATAAATTAAATTTAATACATTTAATTTAAAATTAAATAAATGTTAATAAAACATATTTTAATAAAATACATACTTAAAATAAAATAAAATTAATAAAATGTAGTACTATGGATTAAATTAACTGATATCCAAGTTTGATGTTTTTTTAGATTCAATTTTGCTCCGATGAAAGTGGATAAAGACTATTATATAATAACAGTATTAAAAACTATTCTATTCTATTATTCTATTAATTTCAATAAAATAAATATACATTTTAATTTATAATAAAAATAAATGCCAATAAAAAAATTATGTTAATAAAATATATTTGAATAAAATAGTGGTAAAATGAGGTACTATGGATTAAACAGACTCAAATTCAAATCTGCTTTCTGTAGTTTTTCATTAAATTAAATTGTTTGGTTCATTTCACGAGGTTTCAGAAGTGAAAACACCCTGATTCTGCATTACTTGTACAATCTTCACACAGATGTCACCTGTTTCTTCAAAAACTCACCCTGGTTTCATGAAGACACGTCCAAAGTGTATCTGAGCATGAAGGTCGATATCAAGTACCTGTTTCAGGTAATCCTGTTAAAACATCCATTTACAGTGATCTTAATGATCTGTTAAACTTGGACCAATTAAAAAAAATTATATATATATTATGTGTGTATATATATATATATATATATATATATATAAAACACCAATGTCTGATTGTATTAATTGTATAAACACTGTATTCTCTTCTTTAATGTACTTAAAGTACTAGGCACTTCATTTCTTTAGCAGTAAATCTCTTTGATGTGACAGTCTTACTGCAATCCAGCCACTAGATGTCAGTATAAAGCAGTTATTACCAAAGTAAACTCAAAGTGTTATGCTTTTCCATGCGTCTTCCTAAAGCAGAGTTTGTCTTTAAAAAGCTGTCAACTAAATACACAGAGCACATGCACCAGCTCTTGTACCTTTTCCCCCATGGACACGCCCCCTGAGGTGATGATGACATCAGCGCGGCTGATTCCCTCATTCAGAGCGTTCAGCAGGTCATCAGGGCTGCAGGAAACCACGGTAACAGTTACCATGATAACTGATGCCACAAAAACACGATTTATAGCCTTAAAGATAACTAAATCAAATGCAATAACTGTATGAAACGGAGGGTGCTTTATACAACTATATTGAATTCAATTATTCATGTTTATAATTTGTCAACTGAACTTAAGTTAACCAACATTTAACTATATTACATGCAATTCCATAAGGCTGTTAGCCTGTAGTAATGATTTTCCTTTACAATCACTTCAGGAATTTAGGGTGCATGGTACATATTTTATTAAGTCCTAGTTGCAATAATACATGTATTTTGCTTGCTGGAGTAGACTTATAAATATAGAGAAGGAGGTTTTATATCAGATTTTCCATCAAGTTTACCTAGTTAAGTCACTTGTGTTTCAGTGGAAGATGCTGGTGATTTTTGTAAAAATGCCCCTGAAATGAGTCTCCATTACTCATTTAATTTGGGAATATGCACATGTTTTGGGGGGGCGAGAATTGAAAAGTAAAAAAAAAAAAGCTAAGATTGTTGCTAATTTTGTTGAAGCTGATGTGATGTAAAGGTGTTTCTAATTTGATGATAATAAAAATCTAGTTGAACTTTGATGCAATTTTGATGTTTGCTCATTACTCAAGTCAAATGGTTTGAACAAAAAAGCCTTTGTTTGAACAATTTAAAATTGACATTAAATGTAAACCTAAAAACAATACTAACTATGCAATTGTTTGACATGTGCAATGTTTTTCAGTATTTTTTCCTTTCTGTATATGCCTGACATGTTTGGTTATATGTACTCCTGTTGGTACAATATGCTAGGATTTAAAACAAAAAGCAAAGCAAAACAAAACAAAATAAAGCAAAGCAAAGCAAAACAAAACAAAGCAAAGCAAAGCAAAGCAAAAAAAACAGAAGCAAAGCAAAGCAAAGCAAAGCAAAGCAAAGCAAAGCAAAGCAAAGCAAAGCAAAGCAAAGCAAAGCAAAGCAAAGCAAAGCAAAGCAAAGCAAAGCAAAGCAAAGCAAAGCAAAGCAAAGCAAAGCAAAGCAAAGCAAAGCAAAGCAAAACAAAACAAAGCAAAGCAAAGCAAAACCAAACAAAACAAAACAAAACAAAACAAAAAACTATAACTACATATGACAAAAACATTTATTAATCAGAAATTGATTGGCACAAAAGAAAGATTTTTTCCCGTTTTTATGTAGTCTAAATTTGACACACAATTACTCATATTTCTGTCTAAAGGCTGAAAGCTGCTCACTTGTCTCCCACGATGCCCAGGTTGATGGTGGGGTATCCGTGCTCCTGTATGGTGGCCAGCAGCGTCGAGCGGTTCGAGTCTCTGATCTTACCGGGGTGTAAATCGTCCTCTGGGTTCAGCAGCTGAAATATACATACACATATACATACTGAAGGACAAATTATTAAATTTCCCGGTCAAACTCCACATATTAGAAGATTAAACCAAAAAAGCAAACTAGAGATTCCTATTAATGATCTGCTTCTAGACTCCATGCTATATAAGGTTTATTGGTTCATTAAGAGCGAAATTACGCAACAATACATATACATGAAATACAAGCTGTAACAGCTTGCTGCTCAGGAATTTCTTATAAGACTTAAAGAGTAACTTTAAGCACTGCTTTGTTACAATATCACTAACATGTCAGCAAAAGTCCACCGGATGATCCAGCAAACTTCTGACAGCTTCCGGGTTTTTGTGAAAACTACAGATTGAACTTTTATAGTTTTTCATGCCTGCTCACAAACAGTCACCCATCAGTGCATTATGGGTGTTGAAGTTTTCCCATCATTTTGGCAAAAGGGAACAACACAGCCTCTTTCTCTGTTTTCTCTAGTCATATAGCACTGATTTAAAAAAAAAATTTTTTTAATTTAAAGCCCATCCTGCCAGTAGTGAATTACCATTTAATGGAGTTCTCAGAGACGTTTAACTGATATATCAACTTAGGAGAAATAAAAACAGACACAAATGAGTCAGTGAGAGTGTAGCGCTATAAACGTCATCATTTGATCTTGGGGAAACTTAATGAGAAATGTTGGAGTTGATGTTGAGATTTCTGACTTTCTGCATTTTGAGACATTGTTGAGATCTCTTCTGAAATTCTAAAGGAGACACATGTGGGAGAGATAAAGAGAAAAAAAAGCATCCGCAAATTATTTTCTTAGTAATTTTGACTTGTTTTTCAGTAGAAAAATCTAGATATTCTTAAATTAAGATACAAAAAGTGACAAGTCTTGTGTTCTGAAAAATGTAGCAAAATTAAGTGAGCTTTTGCTTAAAACAAAACAAATGGGGTCCGAAAAATAATCTTGTTTTTCCTTTTGCTTTCTTTTATTTTTCTGATACTATTTGGCAGATATTTTTTCTTTTTCTAAAGCAAAAACTCAGTTAACTTTGATACATTTTTCAGAAAACAAAACTTAATATTTTAAACCATTTTGCTTCTCAAATGTATCTTGATTTAAGAATGTTTAGATAACTGTACCGGATAAAAAGACAAAAAATACTGACTAAGAAAATCACTTTTTGCAGTGTATTATTCCTATTAGATCTATTAGATATTAAATATTGTTCCCTTTCAGTCAGTCACGTTCGACGTTACGTCAGTCGTGACTGACGAATTGGGGATCTCGCCCGAGAGCCCAATCACAGGGAGACCTGAGGATCACGGTGAGAGCTTCCCCGGTCGAGTACGTCTCCGCGGGCCTCTCATTCCTCTAGAATGTCGCACCACCTGGTGTTCCCAGACGAGTGTGCTGGATCCTCGGACAGGGCGGGGTCCAGCATCTCCACGCCTCCCGTCAGGGCCTGTAAGTTCTCGTCCACTCTGACAGCTAAGGCTTACAGTGCTGCTGGACAGGCCGCTTCCGCCCTGCACGCCATGGCCCTCCTGCAAGTCCACCAGGCTGGGAATGCAGCTGCGGGTCTCTGGTCGGGGCCCCGACTGCACTGGCATATCAACTGCCTCAAGTTGCAAGCAGTATGGCTTGCTCTGCGCCGCTTCAAATCGCTGCTACACGACAAGCACGTATTGGTCCGGACGGACAACACTGCGACCGTTGCGTACATCAACCACCAGGGCGGTCTACTCTCCCGTTGCATGTCGCAACTCGCCCACCATCTCCTCCTTTGGAGTCAGAAGCATCTGAG
Organism: Sinocyclocheilus anshuiensis; assembly: GCF_001515605.1. Lineage (NCBI taxonomy): Eukaryota > Metazoa > Chordata > Actinopteri > Cypriniformes > Cyprinidae > Sinocyclocheilus > Sinocyclocheilus anshuiensis. Next base: position 581,173 of record NW_015547712.1, read on the forward strand.
GTCGCTTCCCGCCGTTCACGTCCCAGGCGAGCTCAACGAGGGTTACACAAGTAACCGAGACGTTTTCTTTTTTATAGGTTTATTTTCAGATATAATTTGTGAAACAAAATATGTACTGTATACATAACATTACAAACATCATTTTTCTATACTATAAAACAGAAGAGAGAAAAATTAGTTTAATGGTCCACTGTTTTCTTGATGTGGTATGAGTCGACTTCTAATTCACTAAAATATTATTTTCCCAAAAAATCTCCCAAAATTAGGGAGTTTCTGCTTAAAACAAGAAGAAGAAAAAATCTGTCAGTGCGGTAAGAAAAATTAAAAGGGAAAACAAGATTATTTTTCGGACCCCACGGACCGATATTTTTCTTGTTTTAATAATAAACTCACTTAATTTTGATACATTTTTCAGACTTAACATGTTAAACATTCTTCCTTCTCAGGTAAATATATCTATATTTAAGAATGTTTAGATATTTGCACTGGAAACAAGACAAAAATCCTGAGTAAGAAAGTATTTTTTGCAGTGTGAGAAAGCTGGAGGCTCCCCATTAGATCTAATTGCTGTCTAGAAGAAACAGTGGAGCTCTAAAGAGCAGTGTGTGTTGTAGTGGCACCTCGTTGCCTGTAGACATCACAGCCACGACTGGAAACCTCTGCACTTCCACCTCTGTGACGCCCACCGTGGCCAGCAGGCCGATCTCAGACGGGCCCATGTGAGTGCCTTTGGCCAGCACGCATTCACCACGCTTAATGTCGTGACCGATGGGCCTGCAGAAGCAGAACACGGGACAGACCCCCTCAGACGCATCTGAGACTCACACAGTCATGCTGAGATACGCTCACAGACGCTCACCTGATGTCTTGACCTGGACGAGCCTGAACCAGAATCCGCACCTCAAGCTCTTCTGTGCCCTGAGAAATGAACAGACAAATAATAACTGACAGCCAGACAGAGTGAACTATTTTCAGATTATCATCATCAGTGCATAACAGTAGCTACCAATTAATTTCCTCCCACTTTTCAAATATTTTGGTAGAATTTGACTAAACATTTTATAAAATAAGTTTATTCCATTTCAGCAATTTTGTATACTTATATTATAATTATATATACATAAATAAATAATAAAAATATATAGTAAATATATTTATTATTCAACATTTATTTTATATGTAAATACAATATACTATTTAAAAATATAAATGTTATGATATTATATGCATTCATAACTTTAAATGACCACAATAAACCTTAGGAAATAAAGATTTATTTCACTCAGTTACAGTTCTCAAAATGTGGGGTAGTTAAGATTTTTCTGAAAGAAATGAATACTTTTATCTATCAAGGGTGCATTAAATTGAGTGACACTAAAGACATTTATAATGTTACAAAAGATTTCTATTTGAAACCAATGCTGTTGTTTTGAACTTTCTATTCATCAAAGAATCCTGAAAAATAAAGCGTATCACAGTTTCAACAAAAATCGTCTCAGGTTACGCATGTAACCATGGTTCCCTGAGAACAGGGAACTCAACGCTGCGTCCTCTAGAGGACACCAGTCACGCTGAAGGCGTTCCCCTAGCGCCCTCTAGAGGACGCAGCATTGAGTTTCCTTTCGAAAGGGAACGTCTCAGGTTACGCATGTAACCATGGTTCCCTGAGAACAGGGAACGAGACTGTTTTCAACATTGATAATAATCAGAAATGTTTCTCGAGCAGCAAATGAAGGATCGCGTGACACTGAAGACTGGAGTAATGATGCTGAAAATTCAGCTTTGATCACAGGAATAAATTACATTTTACCATATATTTACATAGAAAACAGCTTTAAATTTTTTTTTTTAATAATATTTCACATTTTTTTACTGTATTTTCGATCAAATAAATGCAGCCTTGATCAGCAAAAGAGACTTTCAAATAGGCTACATAAAAAAAAACTTAACGCCCCCAGACTTTCGAACGATAGCGCGTATGAATAAATGAAAATGATTTAATAATGTATGATTATGTTTTATTGAAGAATCAGCAGGCTGTAACTCACGTCTTCAGACTCTCGCAGGAGTTCGGTGTCTTCTACTTGAACCACAGCGTCGGCCCCGCATGGAATAGGAGCGCCTGTCGTAACCCGCATCACCTGACCCGGCATCACGGTGTGTGTGGGCTGGAAACACACGTTACAGCAGTCCGTATGGATCACTTTCCTTACATCTGAAGGGGGATTTCTCAAACGATATCTTTTCTTTTCTCACCTGCTCTCCAGCCTGAGACTCGCCGATAATAAATCTGTCACCAGGACCATCAGCCGCTGTCAGGACACAGAGACAACACTGTAGCATGCTACTGTTTCCCAGCTAACAAAATATATTCTAAGAATGTTTTGATACCATTCCCATTAAGTTACAGACACAATAAAGGTTCCAGATGTTCTCAGAATGTTCAAAATGGCAATTTTTAAAAAAAATATTAAGAGAATGTTCGATTTTAATCATTCTGCAAACATTAAGGAAACGTTACTTTTGAATGTTCTCTGAATGTTTTGAAATAAGTAATGAACGTTAGCTAAAACATTAAGGGAATGTTCTAAGAATGTTTTGATAACGTTCCCATTAGGTCATGGACATGTTAAAATATTATATTGAATGTTCTCGCAACATTCAAAAAGTCCAGTTTTTTAAATGTTTTCAAAATGTTAGCCAAAATATTAAAGGGGTCATATGATGCTGCTAAAAAGAACATTATTTTGTGTATTTGGTGTAATGAAATGTGTTTATGCGGTTTAAAGTTAAAAAAACGCATTCTTTTCCACATACTGTACATTATTGTTTCTCCTCTATGCCCCGCCTTCTGAAACGCGTCGATTTTTACAAAGCGCAAATTTACAGATCTTCTTTATGCACCAAGAGCTTGTAACACTCCAAAGAGAAAGGAAAAAATGAAATTGCATCATATGACCCCTTTAAGGGAATGTTCCATTTTAAACATTCTACAAACATTATGGGAATGTTACTTTTAAATGTTCTCTGAATGTTTTGAAACAAATAACGTTACCTAAAACATTAAGGGAAAGTTCAAAGAATGTTTTGATAACATTCTTAGACACGTTAAAACGTTATTTCGAATGTTCTCAGGAATGTTCAAAATGGATAGTTTTTAAAAATTTTTTTTTCAAAATGTTAGCTAAAACATTAAGGGAATATTTCATTTTCCATTTTGCAGACATAATAGGGACGTTAGTTTGGAATGTTCTTTGAACATTTTGAAACAAGCAGCAAACAGTAACATTAAAAAAAGCATTAAAGGAATGTTCCAATTTGAATAATTCTGCAAACATTATTGGAACGTTACTTTTTAATGTTCTCTGAATGGTTTCAAACAAGTAATAACGTTAACTTTTAATCCATTTGAAATATTTTGCAAACAGTATATTAAGGATGTGTTACTTTTGAATGTTCTCTGAAAGTTATGAAACAAACAGTGTAACGTTTTAAAAAACACGTTAGACGAAAGCTACAGAAGAAAAAAATGCTACACAAATAATATATAAATAATGTTTCTGTGCTAATGTTTTTAGAATATTATTAAAGACCAGATAAGTTTAAATGGTAACACTTTATTTTGATAGTCCACTTTAGATGTTCTCCTAACAGTAAGTAACTTTGCAACTCCATGTCAACTAGCAGTTATTAGAGTATTAGTAGACTGTCTGCTTAATATCGTCTAACACTTTATTTTGATGGGTCCACAACATACAACATACTGACTACGAGAAACTTTGCAAGTACGTCAACTTATTCTACTAACCCTACACCTAACCTAACAGTCTACTCTGAGAGTTAGTAGACATGTAGTTGCAAATTAATGAGAATTAGTTGACATGAAGTTGCATAGTTACTTATAGTTAGTAGAATGTCTAAAGTGGACTATCAAAATAAAGTGTAACCGTCGAATCGAAGCTTGTTTGAAATGCCTGAAGTTATTAAGTTATTGTTAGTTATTAGTTGAAGTTACTGTTGCATAGTGTACTGTGTATTGCTTTGCATACAACTGTTAATATGCAAACTGTATGCAGTACAGAGCGTGTATAAGAGATATCTTTTGGTAAATTGCTGGGACTGAAAGACTTAACATTCATTATAGATTCAGAAATGGGTATGAAGAAACTAAAATAGGGTCAGTATTGATTTTACAGCAACTGAATGTTAAGATCTTCCTAATGTTGTGAAGAGCCAGACATCTTCCTTAACGTGGCCTACATCAGACAGTGTTTATAGACTGTCAGTAAATACTCATGAGCTCATAAATATGCAATTAATGCAAAATCCCTAAATGCTGAAGTTTACTCTGCACAAGTTCTTGTTATGACATTTTTAAGCAGGAAACTCCCATCCAGCACCAAGTCTATAAGAAATGAATGAAGCATTTGACATGCATCCCCTGAGAGGCGTTTGGAGTGTCGCTCTCTAGCAGACATGAGTAATGCTTCAACATGCAGCGCTGACGCAAGCACTAGAGCGTGAGTTAACCAGGTCTGTCATCGTCGAGTCATGTGGGCTCTCACCTCTTACAGCGTAGCCGTCTTTAATGGAGGCAGGGAACGGAGGCAGGTTGTCTTTGGCATAAACGTCCTGAGCCAGAACACGACCCATGCCGTCTATGAGAACAACACCAGAGAAAAAGATTAGATGTGTTTCTTAGCAAATAATATGCATGTTAAACAGCCTTTTAACAATGCATAAAGGATGATGAGCTGCCTGATATTTACCCCCAAAAATAAATAGTAGTCATAATAAAAAATAAACAATCTAGAGAAAATTTGAATTTAGTGCATTTTAAATGCTGGCTTCTATGGAAGCTTATTTCTGCCAAGGAACAAAAACATAAAAAAGGTCATTTCAACTTTTTATCTCACAATTCTGAGTTTATATCTTTTGATTCAGATTTTTTTCCCTCAGAATTGCAAGCTGTTTACATCTTGCAATTCTGAATTTTTTTTCATAATTTGTTTACAACTCAAATGTTTTTTTTTCTCATAATTTTGAGTTTACATCTCACAATTCTGTTCTTCTGTTTTTCACCACTGAATTATTATTTTTTTTTTTAAAAGGTAACTGCAACTTTTTCTCACTATTGCGAGCTAACATCATGCAATTCTAAATTTTTTCACATAATTGCACATTTATATCTCGCAAATACAGAGTTCTGGCATGAAACTCTAGATGGCGCAGTCCGATAAGTCTAACTCAATCTGACCTAATGAAATCATTATCACATGACACAGCTGATGTTCTCTCCTGTATCGGTAGCCAATGAGCTCGCTGCTCAACATTCAAATATAATGATTAGTGCTTGCCGTAGCAGTTGCAGCTTGCTTCAGAAACCCTCCACCTTCCCCAGTTCCACCTGTATAGATCTGCTACAAGGTGATTCATGTATGCTATATGGGGGTTATTTCATGTATGTTATATTTGCAGCAGCAGTATTTCTTACATGCTCACAGCAGCATGTTGTGGATGTATTTGCTGTAGCAAGTCTCAGTACTTGCTCTGCCGCAGCAGCAGCAGTGTAGCAGATCTATTCCGCCAAGACCAAATACATTAACATTGTCATGTACTGTACATTACCATGCCAATCCCTACGAGAGTTGTCATGACAGAACTGACAGTTATAAACTTAAAATTCGTATTTTTTCCCTCATAATTATAAATGTACATCTTGCAATTCTGTCTTTTTTCCCCTCAAAATTCAGTGTTTACATCTTGCAATCTTGTTTTTTCTACTATGGAAAAAAAGCTAATTGTGGCTTATTTTTTACGATTCAGACTCTTTTCTTACACAGTTACAGAGTTTATTAATTGATCAATTGTGAGAAAAAAAAACTGAATTGTGTGATAAAAAGCCACAATTGTTTTTTTTGTGGCAGAAATAAGCTTCAGTTTTATTTTTCTATTTTTATTTATCATGTGGAATTTTAGCAGATACATCTAAGATGAAGTTGATGCTCTGCATTTATTCTTCCTATTCTATCCAAACATAAATGAGATATAAAATGTTCCTCTGGAACTGCGCACACACACACACACACACACACACACACACACACACACACACACACACACATGGTGTAAAG
>NW_015547712.1:587831-613984 GCF_001515605.1 Sinocyclocheilus anshuiensis
TGTTCCTCTGTCACTGCGCACACACACACACACACACACACACACACACACACACACACACACACACACATGGTTTGAAGATAAGAAGCTATCATCAGATTACAGAAGGATCAATATCACAGCAGATTAACACACACTGATATGATCTACATCTCACACACTGGGATTCACTTCCAGAATCCAAAAATATGCTTTAAACGGAATAAATCATTAAAAGAAAGACAGAAGGAAAGGTAAACAGTCAATGCAGAATGTGTTTGTACCTCTGTAGTTAATGATCTCAGTGCCCAGAACTGCGGTCATCTCCAGCACAGTGATGAAGGCTTTATCCACAGAGGTGAGAGGGAACACCGCACTATGACCTACACACACACACACACACACACACACACACACACACACAACCCTCAACACTTCATATATACAGTACAAAAGTAAAGCTCAACTGATGTGGGTTTGTCTTGTGTCTGATGCTGATATCTAGAGATCCCAATATATAAAGAGGCTGTATTTTGTCATATAATTTTACGATAATAAATATGACAGAAAATACAGAAACTGAATGACGTTTCTTTTACATAATATTTACGGCGTGTCTATTTAATCTATCTTTTTAAATAGCTTGTATTTTTAATAAATATAACTATATACAGTGAATAAGTGTTATTTTAGTATCATTGAGATCATTTAGATTTTATTAATATTTTGAATTATTTTTTATTTTTATATTTTCTGTTTTCATTTTTGTTTTGTTTAATTGTGTGTTATTTTTAATAGTTTTTTTTAAATATGTCTATATAGTTTTTATTATTATAAAAATGTATCTTTTTAATTAAATTAATTTTATTTTATTTCAGTTAAAATGTAATATATTCCAAGTAACATTTTTATAGTTTTAGTTAACTATAACAATCCTGCACTGAATATGATATTATTATTGCATACTGTTTAAAAAAAAAAATACACTGAGGTGCAAATACTATTTCTATTAACTACTATTTACATTTAGTGCAGAGAATTGTTTTATTTTACTTTGTTTCCACTGTGCTGAATATTTATCCCCTAAAGTAAAATAAAAATCAATCAGTAAAAAACAAGAATTTAGTGGAGTTTAGATGCTGGCTTCTCTTGATTTGTTTAGTCGCATTCTAGTAATTTGTTCACACATGAAGAAAAAATATGCACCAGACTTTATTCTGTTAAAAGTCTGTTTTGTGATACAAGTGACCAAACTGAAAAGTCATATAGACAGAGATCGGAAAAGCACTCAGAGACATAGATATTTCATAATCATACGCAGGTCAAACACAAGAAAAGTAATTTAATGAAGAAACATACTTGCTCGTAAGATGTTTTCTTTGCTGCTGCATCGTGACTGCACCTGAAGAAAGAAAGAGAAAAAACCTGTTAATATTGAATTTTTTGTGTGTTTTCATGGAGCTGTTATGAGATGTTTGCTACTAAACCCCAGAAAACAATAAGCAATGTCATGCTGCTGCTGTCATATCATTATGAAACGCAGAGACAAACATGGAGCTGGGAATTCTGGGATGTAATGAGGAGAATCACAAAAGTTTGAGGTCGGTAAGATTTTTAATGTTTTTGAAAAAAGTCTCTTCTGCTCACCAAGGCCGCATGTATTTGATCAAAAATGCAGTAAAAATCAGAAAAATTGTGAAATATTATTACAATTTCAAACAGCCATTTTCAATTTGAAGGTAATTTAAAATCTAATTTATTCCTGCAAATTCAAAGCTGAATTTTCAGCATCATTCAGTGTCACATGATCCTTCAGAAATCATTCGAATACAGTATGCTGATTTGCTGCTCAAGAAACATCTCTGATTATTATCAATGATAAAAACGGTTTAATATTTTTTATGTAAATTCAAAAGAACGGCATTTATTTGAAATAGAAATCTTTTGAAACATTTACTGCCACTTTTGATCAATCTAATGCACCCTTGCTGAATAAACGGAATCATTTCTTAAAAAAAAAAAAAATTAAAATCATACCGATCTCAAACTTTTAAACAGTATTGTATCAGTGATACCAGCTAACTGACCTCTCACCTGTCCAAACTGAACATGACCTGATCTAAACCAGGCCAAAAATAGATAAACCAGTTTGCTTTCCATTATATCTAATGAATATTAGAGACCAAAAACATAACATTCAAGTTCATCTGATCTAAAGACAATCTACTCTAATCCCATGATATAAATCGGTAAATCCTGTCCTTAATAACGCTGTTCTTCTCCTGTTGTCCTCTCTGTAACCTCATCGTGTTGCTCAGGACTGGACTGGAGTGCTAGTTTGTGATGACTGTACTTGTGAAAAGCACCCAATAATCAGTGGCAGGAAAGCTCTAATAGACTCTCTGGAGCACTACAGCGAGAGAGAGATGGAGCAAAATGTTCCTGAGGACAGCTGAGAGAAGAACGACTGAAGAACTGAAGGAGGAGAGAAAGACAATTACGAGAGCGAGACCCTGAACAGCACAGAGCTCATGAAACACGAGAGAGAGACGCACAGAACAGCTGAAAGAGCAGTGAGGGAATACTAAATCAAACGAGATGATGGTGTCTGCAAAAGCCCCAAAACACAGTAACTTCTGAAACAAGGAACAAACAAACACGCGGGCGGTTCATCATTTCTCTAATTGGACTCTTTGTTTGTGGCTTTGCATTGCACAGGTTCAATAACCGGCACTTTTTTAGTCTAAAATCATCATTTTATGCTATTAACATGGTGGCTTTCATGCCATAACCATTTTTATGTCAGATAATATGCTCAAATAAATATTTACAATATCTGAGATTTATGTATTTGAATATTGCATATACAATTTGCATCCATCTGGATTACAGTTTTAGTATAATAAACTTATTGTAATGCATATTTGTCAGTCATACATAAATGAAACAGGTGAGATTTCTGTAATAGTACTAATTAACTAAATACTTTTTAAATATACAATAATCAGGGTTATATATTTATTCATTTATTATTTATTAATACATCCAATTTGTTTCAGTTTCATACATTTGAACTAATTGAATATTGCTTGTTTCACAGCTAGTCATATTGTAACCATGTTCATGCTTTTTAACTTAATACATTTAATTGTATGAAAATATCATTTAAATAAAATGAAATAAACTATGACTTTTTGAGTCCAGAAATCTTACCAGTTTCATTTATGTATAACTGATAATAATATTAAAATGTATTTATGGTCTTAAAATAAAAACAAATAAAAAACATATGACCTGATTTCTTTTTTTATTTATTTATTATTATTATTATTATTATTTTATTTGATGGCAGAAATATTACCAGTTTCATTTATATATGACTGAATTGTATTTATGTAAAATAAAATAAAATAGTGAATAATATATAGACCTGATTTATTTATTTGAGTGCAGAAATCTAACCGTTTCATTTATGTGACTGACAATTATGCATCACTTCTAGCTTATTAGTTTGTTTGTTTTAAAACTGTGTAATATAAAAGGATGGAAATTTCCATGCAATTTAAATACACAAATCTTTTATTTAGAGCGTATTGTATGTAGTTTGATTAATAGTTCAAATTCTACAAAAAAAGCCTTGCATTGCATTACTTGCATTGATTTAAAAAATGAAATAAAACAATAATTTTGTACTCTTCTCATACAATGCCAATTTTAGAAATCACAATAGCAAAAGAATGACAAAAAATGGCAACAACAATGACTTAAAAAGGTAAAACATTTGAAAATAAAGCTCACATTTAAGTATCCTAGTCTTGAAATGAAATATTCATACATATCATAATTAAATCGTGTATCATATCATATTCAAAATATACAAAAAGAAAAGCAAAATAAGATGCTAAAAGAAAGACACAAAAGCAAATAATAATAAGAAGAAGACAAAGAGAGAGTTTGGCATGTGAAGGGCTGATGGTTCTGGGATAGTTACTCGAGAACTGAAGGTCCTATGGCCACGGCGATCATCTTTAAGCACCTCCAACCTACACTGGAGCTTACGGAGATAAAGTCATCAGTCCATCAGTTACAAGCAACAGAAGAAACAGTCCAACAGAAAACAGAGCGGCAGGCAACTCAAAGATACAGCGACAGACAGACAGAGAGAAAACTTTCAGGTGTCATAAGAACTAGAGGTTGTTACTGAACATTTAATTTGCAATTACATTTAAATCACCAAGAATAATAGAAGTTAAAATATGAATAACACACACACACACAGACATCTTTAAGGAATAGTTCCCCCAAAAATGAAAATTATGCTCACGCCATCCAAGATTAGGATGTTTGTTTCTTCATCAGATTTGGAGAAATGTAGCATTGCATCAGTGTCTCACCAATGGATGCTCTGCAGTGAATGGGTGCCGTCAGAATGAGTGTCCAAACAGCTGATAAAAACATCACAATATTCCACAAGTAATCCACACCACTCCAGTCCATCAGTTAATGTCTTGAGAAGCCAAAAGCTGCGTGTTTGCAAGAAACAAATCCATCACTAAGACATTTTTACTTTCAAAGCATTACTTCTGAGTCCATAATCCACAATAATGCTTTAAAAAGTCCATCTCCTGTTGTCTCTCACTTCAAAATCCACCCACACAATTGTTTAGAGCTCTTTTGGACTGTTTTGGCTTGTAAACGACGCTTGATCTGTGCAGATCTGAGTAGGAAGCGTTATTATGGATTATGGCCTCATATTTTAGCCGGAAGCAATGGTTAAAAATGTCTAAATGATGGATTTGTTTCTTTTTGCTTCACAAGATGTTAAAGGATGGACTGGAGTGGTGTGTATTACTTGTGGATTATTGTGATGTTTTTATCAGCTGTTTGGACTCTCATTCTGACGGCACCCATTCACCGCAGAGCATCCATTGCTGAGACACTGATGCAATGCTACATTTATCCAAATCTGATGAAGAAACAAACTCATCTACAAATTGAATAACCTAAGAGTAAGTATATTGTCAGCAAATCTTCATTTTTGGGTGAACTATTCCTTTAAAGTTATGCTTTATAGATAACTATATAGCCAGTCAGACAAAAACAGTTTAAAGTCAACATCATGCGCCATCCACTTTAATAACTGCAATTGCAGGAACATGTATTAAGTAGTAAATAGAGTTCATTTTGATTTAATGCTGACTTTAAAGTGCACTCAGAGGAAGATACAAACAGAGAAACCGAGGCATCAAAACAACAAAATCAGAGATCAATGGACAGACATTATAAGCAGAGAGAAGGATGCTCTCTCTCTCTCTCTCCCACACACACACACACACACACACACACCTTCATACAGACCAATTATGACATCTCTATCATAACTATCATATTAAAATGAAACTAGTAATTAAATCACACTAAATAAGACTTTCATTACATCAACTCTAAAAGCACTGGGATATCAGTTCATCAAACAATTCCCTCATTAAATATCCTAGATGTGGACTAATTAATACAAAACTGACCTCATTTGCAATGGGTTTACAAGAAATCGCCTAGAAGATGATTTATTCTTTTTGTGATGTCACATGATAGCTGATAAATCATCTTTCAGCTCATGTTGTTTTTGAGCAATCAGTAATTGAAAAGAAAAAAAAAAGAGAGAGCATTTTGGTATCAGGTGTTTAAAAATATTTAACTTTATGGTCTTATTCTTGATAACAAATTTCATAACTTCAGAAGTTCATGGAATTATTTGTGCTTGACATCCCTGTTTGGTGGATGGAAGTGGAATGAATACAGATATTCACAAAAACATGACAAATCCTTAATGTCCATTAATCACTCTTAAAAATCTAGGTTCTTTATTGGCATTGATGGTTCAATGAAGAATCTTGAACATCCATGGAATCTTTCCATTCCACAAAAGGTTCATTATTTGTTCTTTGGGGAACAAATAATGGTTCTTCTATGGCATCACTGTGAAAACACCCTTTATCTTTAAGAGTATATGTAATAAAAGTGGAGTGTGTGTGGGTTAGTTGTATTAGTGATGGTTCCAGAATCTATACTGCTGGTGTCATTTATAAGACAAAACCATATGATGGAGCTTGTACTGTAAATGAAGACAGTGATGGGGTGAAAATCTTGAACAAAAAAGTGTGAAGCTAAACTCAACACACTCTTGAAGTGCAGAGGCATCATGGGAAATTACATTAACTCACAAGCATGTGCTTTCATTCATACGTGCTCACTCCACTGCAACAACTCTTATGCCATTCAAAACTCTGTGGAGTTGATGTTTATAAATATGTAGTGTCTCAAGTCAGTCACTTTTAGCACACTGTCTTAGAAGACTGCTGTCTATGTAGGGAGCTCACTAGGATTTGGAACAGAACTTTGGAACAGGGATGTGTTTTTCATTGAAGTCAGGATTAGTATCGTTATATCTATCTAATTATATCTAAAACTAAAACCATTAAAAAATACATTATTGTTACTTGGAAAAAAATAAACTGAAATAAAATAAAATATTAGCATTTCTCACTAACTTGAAGTACTAAAATAACCAAAGCTAAATAAATTAAAACTAATAAATAAAAAAATAATAAAAACTATATAGACATATTTAAAAATTTATAAAACTGACAAAAGCACACAACAAATGTAGTAAAATTTTAACTAAAATTAAAGTGAAAACAGAAAATATGCAAAAAAAAAAATCTAATTCCAAATATTACAAAAACTACTATACTATATATATTATTGATACTAAAATAACTCCAGCACACATACTTCTGCAAACACACTGTTAAATCCTCGACACAAACAACATCACACGTGAGTAAAACAAAAAATGGAGGTGAATGTGAGCAAAATCATTTTGGTTATAAGTCGCTTTGGATTAAAATGTCAGCAAATAGAACATAAAGTGTTGATGGTGTCATACAACACGACATTGATTTCAATGTGAAATTTTGATAGTAGAAAGACTGAAATAGTATTTAACTAAATGTACTCTGATCATCTTTATTCAAATGTATATTCATATGTATATATATTTACGTAACTATATTTTGAAACGTATTTTAACAAATATATTTTTGGCCATTTTTTGTGTATTCTAAAATATATTTTAAAATATTTTATTTTGCTTATTTTATTTTGTTTTAAAACATTTTTGCTTGTATACAGAAAAATTGTCATGGAAAACTTAATGCATTGCACTTTGTTAGGACATGATGTAAATATTAAGCTTTCACCTTCTATATTATTTGTATTATTTGATTAACATACTGGTTCCTAATACCAACACTGTAAAAAAAATTGATTTTTGAAGTCGTTAATAAACATTATTGCAGTATGTTTTACAAGAAAAAAAAAAATTTAAGTTTTTCTACTTTAAAATTTAAAAGTTGACAGTTACTTGTCATTTCTTTGTAACAGTTTGTGAAATTTGTGAGTTCTACACCAATTTTTTTATAGAATAGATTTTTTTTGGTGGAAATTGTAGTTAGGATGGTAAATGTTGCTAAGTTTATATGCTTAAAGAAATAATGCTAACCACACAGTGGTTTGGCTTAACTTATTAACTAAACTAAATATTTAAACCCACTGATACCTGTTCTGTAGTGCCATGATAACTGGAAGATGATAGTAAGTCTGTTATCTTTGTAGGTTTGTGTTCAAAATGGATTTGTCCTGTATTTGAGCTGCTTCAGTAGCTGTCGGTACTAAAGTCATGTTTACAGGCTGAATTAAGTCTCAAACTATAATTGAAGATGAGCTCTTTACCTGGTCCAAGGTAGAGTACCTTGACTTGAGTGTGATGACCTCATCCAGGTGTGCTCTGAACTCTCGCCGCGACGCCTGGAGGAAGCCACAGGACAGTCACTCCCCCGAAACACACACACACACACACACACACACACACACACACAAACCTCTCCATATCACACAGACAAAACCCACTGATACCTGTTCTGTAGTGCCATGATAACTGGAAGATGATAGTAAGTCTGTTATCTTTGTAGGTTTGTGTTCAAAATGGATTTGTCCTGTATTTGAGCTGCTTCAGTAGCTGTCGGTACTAAAGTCATGTTTACAGGCTGAATTAAGTCTCAAACTATAATTGAAGATGAGCTCTTTACCTGGTCCAAGGTAGAGTACCTTGACTTGAGTGTGATGACCTCATCCAGGTGTGCTCTGAACTCTCGCCGCGACGCCTGGAGGAAGCCACAGGACAGTCACTCCCCCGAAACACACACACACACACACACACACACACACACACACAAACCTCTCCATATCAAACAGCCACAGATCCACAATCCATCCACATTCGGTCATACACATTTATAAGCATGCGCTGCCACAAACATGAACACATACACAACTCTCTCCAGCAACACACAGTAATGAAACACACTGCCGTGGTGTGCACCGGTACAATGGAAAAAATGAGCAGCTGAGCGAAATGAAAACTCACCCGCATTCAAAGCAACTCAACTGATCTAATGCTGTAAATCGTGAGTGATCAGGAACAAACCAAGAGAAAAGAAATCATGCAGCTGGAGAAATCACATTCAAAGTGAACAACACTCAAATCAAGCTTCTCGAAGCAATTTGACTTATTAGGGCTACTAAAGTTTTGGGAAACTGGAGTTTGTCAAGGTACAGTCAAGCTACTTACAAGCAACTAACAAAACACAATAAACTAACCGAATAGAAGCTATAAAACAGAGTAATATCATTATAAATGTGTTTATTTGTCTCTAAAACAATATTTCATCAGAACAGTACAATCTGACAAAAAACTTTTTATTTTACCATTCAATTTTTTTGTTTTTAATTGAAAATAAATAAATTGTTACTGGAAAAAGACAACAGCTGTTTTAATAGCTTGATTGATTATAATAGATTATAATAGATTGATTTGCATTTCAGTGAGTGAAATAAGTATTTGATCAGTATTTGGTGCAGAAACCCTTGTTGGCAAGCACAGAGGTAAGACGTTTCTTGTAGTTGGTCACCAGGTTTGCACACATCTCAGGAGGGATTTTGATCCACTCCTCTTTACAGATCCTCTCTAAATCCTTACGGTTTCTTGGCTGTCGTTTGGCAGCTGGAAGTTTCAGCTCCCTCCACAGATTTTCTACAGGATTGAGGTCTGGAGACTGGCTAGGCCACTCCATGACCTTAATGAGCTTCTTCTTGAGCCACTCCTTTGTTGCCTTGGCGGTATGTTTCGGGTCATTGTCATGCTGGAAGACCCATCCATGACCCATCTTCAGTGTCCTGGCTGAGGTTCTCGTCCAAGATTTTACAGTACATGGCCCCGTTCATTTGCCCCTCAATGTGGATCAGCATATTAGAATGATTTCTGAAGGATCATGTGACAGACTGCATATTCAAACAGAAAAGAGTTACCTTGAATAATATTTGACAATATACAATTTTTACTGCATTTCCGATCAATAAATGCTGCTTTGTGAGCAGAAGTGTCTTCTTTCAAAAACATTCAAAATCTTACCAACCCCAAATTTTGAACAGTAAATAATCCATGTGTTTTAAACACATCTAAGCTAAAATAGAAAGTTGCTTAAGTTGCAAACATTTTTTCTTTAGTATAACATGCCCTGATGAATCACAAGCAAAAAGAGCCAAACATATATTAAAGTATACACCATCAGTTTTGATTTCATGTCGACTTGAAATGCTCACAGTGTATGACAGGAAACATTCGGTATTTATTGCACACAAAATCAGCGCTACATCTCACGTTCAATGCATGCAAGGTGTCCTTGTGGTCCAGGAATAGTGTAATATATCTTGCAGGCTGCAGCCCACCCGAGTTTAAAGCTCAAGTGAAACTCAAGCACTACAGATATAATCTTTAGGAGCGTTATTTATCACCACACACACACACACACACACACACACACACACAGCGCTGTTACTGCAGCGTACACTGCTTCACATGTGCAATGTCCTCAAAGAAGTGTTTTTCTCAAGGGTGATTCAACACAAAAAGTGCTTGACCCAACTGATTCCAATAGACTTCAATGTGATACACAATGTGATACTACAAAATCTCATGACAATTCCTAACTAGTTTACGTCTTGCCAAATTGGTGGCTAATTCATTGATCTCATTTGTAGATTTTCATACAATCTGCTTATGTCCCAGTGATGGTTTGGTTTTATGGGTGGACCTTCATGCTTTCTGTACAAAGGATTTTGTTATCTTGTTCATTTTCTTTGCAGCAGCTTGTTTACTGAGACAATGTACGTAAAAGAGAACGATTTAAATAGGACGCCAATGGATGCAGTAAAAAAAAAAAAATATATATATGTCAAACTCTCATTGATCTCATTTGTAGATTTTCATACAATCTGCTTATGTCCCAGTGATGGTTTGGTTTTATGGGTGGACCTTCATGCTTTCTGTACAAAGGATTTTGTTATCTTGTTCATTTTCTTTGCAGCAGCTTGTTTACTGAGACAATGTACACAAAAGAGATTTAAATAGGATGCCAATAATCCCAGTAAAAAAGGAATCTCAAGTCCTATAAGAATCTAATTGGAATGGTTCCAAATTATAATAGAAATTCTAAATAAAACATTTTTCTTATTAGAATCCTTTTGGATTTTTGGGCAAAGGCTGTGTAAAGACACCTAAATGCCATTTCAGAAGCGCACCTTTGCAAGGTAAATTTGGCATTAGACTCTGTATCAACTTAACACTCTCGTATCGGCATTGATGGGTCCATAAAGAACCTTTAACATCCATGGAAAAAGTAGTTTCAAAAAGTAGTTTCGCTTTCACAACGAAACACAGCGTCACACACGGCGGCTAGAGTGAGCAGAGGCGGCGGATTCGACGAAGGAGCGGCCGGCGGGCTTGCGGCAACCACATGTGACGACCCCGGGCTAGACTCCGAAACAAAGTAGTTTCGCTTTCACAACGAAGCACACAGCGTCTTCACGACATGGTGGCAACAACAATACTACAGTGAGAATAAAAGTTGTGCCTTTTTTCTTTGCGTGAACATTTGGGCGGCGTTATGCAAATCTTCCCACATAATGACATACATATGTGGGTGCATGTTAGAACGAGCCGTTGTAGGTAGGCGTGGCTGACTCTTAACTTTTATAAAGAATATCTCTTTGGATTTGAGACTTTAGTCTTTGCAACTTTACAGATCTTCTTTATGCACCAAGAGCTTGTAGCACTCCAAAGAGAAAGGAAAAATTTAAATCACATCACATGACCCCTTTAAGGAATAATTCACTTAAATATGAATAAAAAATAAAATCATGTAGTTATAAACTCAAATACAACTTTAAAAAATTTGCTTTTTGCACACAAAAATTAAAGTAAATAAATAATCATGGCATAGTATGGCATAGTTTATTCAAACTGCATCAGCATAAATCTGTTAATTGTGAAAACAATTAAATTTAATCAGTTAAAAAGTACAAACATGGTTTAAATATGCATAAAAAAGAATGAATCTTGCTCGACTTAATGTATGAGATTGAAACAAATTGGATTTATTAATGATAAATATAAAAAAACTGACTATTTTCCATTTAAAACACATCAAGTTTGTTACAGAAAAATATGCATTACATTAAATATACTAGATTGTTTATGTCTAAACTGTGTAATTCAAATAGATAGAAATTTTATATGCAATTAAAATGCATAAATATTTTTGAGTGTGTTGCACAGAAGAAAGCAAGTCATATAAGTTTGAAATGAGAGGGAGTAAATGATAACAGCGTTTTCATTTTGGATGAGCTCTCTCTTTGAACCCTCATATCATGTCTGGCTCAGTCCCGAGCCTCAGACTTGACCCCTCTGAAGGGAGCGAGGGCGGACAACAGGACACACACAATCTGCTCAAGACTGCTAATGTACAACCAAGCGGTTTCTGCCACGCTGTGTTTAATAATGCTTTAGTAGATGTTTCTGTACTGCAGCTGAGCTGATGAGAAACTACCCCTCAGATATCTGATAAACTGTGGATGCAGCATTAATGTCTGCAAATAATCCACAATCTGAGATATCAGTGCTGGTGCATGTTTTTAAATGTCCATTACCCTTTAATTTTCATAACAAGCAAGCATCTTATATCACAATTGGGCTAAATAAGCAGTGACCTGCATGTCATTATCAGCTGAGTTGAGTCATTTTACACATTTATATCTGTCTACAGCTAAAAGACAATAATGCCAGTGTCCTCAAACTAAAACTGTGATAAAACTGTTTTGTAACAATAACTTCCAGTTCAGCACTCTGTATTTGAATGTTCAATAATCATTCATAATAGTTATCAAAATAAAAATCATAATATCCTATAAAAATAAAAAACAAAAATAATATAAACAAATCATAATATCATATAAAAATAAAAAATAATATCATAAACTCAATCTTAACAAAAAAATTAAAAAATGATAACAAATTTTTCAAATATTATTTTATTAAAATAAAAAAAACATTATAAACAAAAATCATAATAACCATAACTCTGAACAATAAATAAATAAATAAATGTTATATAAAAACTGCAACACACTGGAAGCATTTACTACTTCAACTTTTAGTCAAAAAAGTCGCAAAGCATCAAGAGCTTATTTTACTCTAGATTTTTGGCAGACTGCATTTTACAACCATCCCTAAAGTCAGGATAGCAGCTTTAGGGAGTTAAAATCAATCTTAACAAAAAAATTAAAAAATGATTTTAAAATATTATTTTATTAAAATAAAAAAAACATTATAAACAAAAATCATAATAACCATAACTCTGAACAATAAATAAATAAATAAATTTTATATAAAAACTGCAACACACTGGAAGCATTTACTACTTCAACTTTTAGTCAAAAAAGTCGCAAACCATCAAGAGCTTATTTTACTCTAGATTTTTGGCAGACTGCATTTTACAACCATCCCTAAAGTCAGGATAGCAGCTTTAGGGAGTTATCTAACATACTCATAATTCAGCCAAACATTTGAAAGAACACATGATCTGATCTTCTACATCTCATCCTGTGTGATGAATAACGCAAATGTACAATACAATGAACACAAATGGACAGTATCACATTAGACAAATTGCCAAGAGCCAATATGCATGACTAATTATTATACAAAACTTTATATACAATATTATAGCCAAAAAAACGCAACACAAGAAGACAGATGGATAGACTGATGAATGCAAACCTCACGGCAACAAGTTTGTTTTATATGTTCTGTATTTTTGAAATCACTCGCTCTTTAGACACAATCGAAGACACACACACACTCCATGAAAAAAAAAAACATGCACAAAATCACTCACACATACCAGCACTAGATTTATGCACAATTTGTCTGATTATTAAACGAACAAATGGATTATAATACGAAACACAAGTGTCTTCTGATTCAAGAAACATCAAATGCCAGAGGAAGACTGAAGACTTACCATCATCTACATGAAGACTGAGATCTCACACACACACATACCCACTGACACAGAGAGGAAGTGAACTCACACATATGGATGGAGAGACACACGCACACACACACACACACACACACACAAATATCTATGGTCTATAACTTACAAATATGTAGTTTATGCCTATGCACTATAACTGAAATTTATGGGGACAGGAAGAGACCATATAAACCAACCACAAGTTTGTCTCGTGTTGTGTGTCATTTCTGTCAGTTTGAAATGGAATATTATATTAGATCATATACTGGTAATGAACAACAAACTCAAAATATAGTACATTCACAAATGTACAGAAAACACATAGGAAATATGTTTAAATCAAAACTAAATATCTGAATATTGCTAACCTGACTTTTTTCAACAACAAAAAAAAAAGTGCTTTTGTGCATTTGATGGATAGGGAATGGACCATTTCATAATCAGAATTACAAAAAGAAAATGTTATTTATGAATATTTTTTTCTCTATTAGGAGATCTCTAAAAACAGGTCATCAGATTATGTCTATATAAGGATAAGGTAAAACAGAAACATAATCATAAATGTATCTGAATTACATACATAAATGTAATCCATTTGGATTGCACAGTTTTAACAAACTAATAAATGTGATGCATTTTTGTCAGTCGTACATAAATGAAACAGATCAGATTTCTGTAATAGTACTAATAAACTGACTGCATTTTAAATATACAATAACCAGGTTTATATACTGTATTTATCATCAATAAATCCAATTTGTTTCAATCTCATTCATTTTTAACTAAATGAATATTGCTTGTTCCACAGCTAGAAATATTTAACCGTTCATACTTTTTAAATAAATACATGTATTTTTTTTTACAATGAACAGATTAATGCTGTTTCTAAACAAGCTGAATAAATTCATTTTGAAAATATGATTATTTAAATAAAATCAAATATATGCAAAAATTAATAAACTTTTGACTTTTTAAAAAAAAAAATCTGACCTGTTTCATTTATGACTAGATATGCATCATAATAGGTTTATTAGTTTATGTCAAAACTGCAATCCAAAAGCAAGGAAATTTTACAGTATATGCAATTAAGATCTTGAGCCTCTTTCAAAGCAACTCTAGAATTCTTTAAACAAATCTTACAAGACTGAAGTATAGTACAGAAACTAGAAAACAATTTCTGCTTACTAGATCAGATACCAACAAACCAGGCATCATCTAAAACAGCTTTACCACGGTACACAGTCATGTAAAGCTCCTAAACTAATGCTACAAAAACACACAAGTCCATGTCGAGTAAAACGGATCCTCCGCATCGAGAGCTTCACATTCAAAATGAACAAACAAACATTTCACAACAATCTGGATAAACAGAAATCACAAACAGAAATGATTCTGTGTGGAAATAATGCTGATGAAGTGATAGTCAGCCACACTCAGAGATGTTGAGCTGAGGATCTGCACTGCTGAGCGCTTGTTTATTGTGTTCTCTTTCATTTCTCCTTGGCCATCACTATCTGATCTTCTCTGAGCATTAAATTCAATGTTCTCACCTCTGTGACAGCAAGAAGCCAGTCAGTTTTACAAGCTGCTCTGTTCAGAGGAGGAATATTATCAGCACACCACACACACAGCAATTCCCGCGGATATATATGCACTTCTATACTTCTACATAATTCTGATGCTGTTAGACTGTAGTTTGAGACATCATCCTAAACACACAGAAAATCAACAAAGAGAAACACAGAGGGGAATAGAGAGGAGGAAAGGAGGAGAGTGGGAAGGAAATGTAATGGAAGAGGTGTAAATAAGATTTGACAGATAAACATTCATAGATTAATCACTATAAAACTGTCAGCAATACGTCTGAGCTTCACACACACACACACACACACACACACATCATCTAACACATATCTGCAGCTGTCAGTAATGTCAATGTTTTTTCACATTGAGGTTTTGACAATCAAAACACAAACTGTAGAAGTAGTCCAACATGGAGAAAACCAGGATTAATGGAGCATTTCAGGTTATTATGGAATATTTGATTCTGATTTTTAAATTTTTTTTTATCACTTTTTTTAAATAATTCATTGCACTAAATTAGATTTGTTGATTTGTTAAAGTGCATTTAATCAAAAGCTCTAGCGTGATAATACTTTAAAACAGCACAATTGTTGCGTATCTTAAAGTTCATTTACACTACTGTTAAAAAGTTGGGGGTCAGTAAGATTTTTTTAAAGGTTTTGAGACTTTTATACTCACCAAGGATGCATTTATTTGGTCAAAAATACAGTAAAAACTGTACAATTGTGAAATATTATTATAAATTAAGATAACTATTTTCTATGTGAATATATTGTAAAATGTAATTTATTCCTGTGCTGCAAAGCTGGATTTTCAGCATCATTACTTCAGTCTTCAGTGTCACATGATCTTCAGAAATCATTCTAATATGCTGAGTTGCTGCTCAAGAAACATTTCTGATTATTATCAATGTTGAAAACAGTTGTGCTGCTTCGTATTTTTGAGATAGAAATCTTTGTAACATTATAAACATTTTTTTGCTGTCACTTTTAATCAATTTAATGCCTCCTTGCCGGGGCCAGCTCCAGGCATGGGCAGGGGTGGGCTAAGCCCACCCAAATGACAGTCTTGCCAACTCAATCAGAATTAGATAAAGATTGTGTTAATTTTTTTTATGCAGTGATTAAAATCAATCTGAAGTGGACTGTATTTTAAGAAGTTTAAGATATAGCTGTAGACTGCCCCAACAATAATAAAATAACACCAGAAAATTGCAGCATTTTTCTTTTATTAGCTGAATGCAAGGTGTGCTGATTTCACGCGGAGCTTCAGTCTGTTGCAGAAAAGCAGAGGCTGACAACGAGCAAAAACGGGCAGAAATATTTGCGCGCTATTTGTGAGTTACGGGGAGTTTAATAGGCTACATGAATATGCATCATAGCCTACCACTGAAATTACCTGAACGGTTTTAATGTTTTAAAAAAGCCGCTCATAATAACGTGCATGTACGGGGCAAGAGCATAATATAGGCTAAGCATCTAAAATGCATGTGGGCTATACAGTTCAATTGAAAGCTTACCCCTTTTGGATTGCTGTTAATGCTGAATGTAAGAATGAAAACTGTAAGTAAAGAGCTTGTGCGGTGAAAGTTGCGTTCGTTGCAACAGGCGGCTCGACTGTAAACGTAGCGTTCCCCGACATAAACGACCAACAATATCCAGTGATTTTTTTTTTGTCAAATTCCACGGTTTTGAAAGTTAAGTAGGTCTGCCATTTACATGATTCATGTATTTTATAATTTATTATGACGGCAATAGCATTTTTCTAGACTATGTGTTGATATGACGACCAGAGGCGGACAAAGTACACAACTCCAGTATGAAAGTACAGATACTGCTGGTCAAATATTACTCCATAACAAGTAAAAGTTGTAGAGACAGATTTTTACTTAAGTAAAAGTACATAAGTACTTGCTTTTAAAAGTACTTAAGTACCAAAAGTACATTTCTGTTTTTTATTATTGTTGTATGTAATACTTGCAATACCTCTGAAGCAACTTACCATACATTACACCTACTGAATACACTGACTAGCTTGTAGTATCTTTGGAATAATGAGCTTTTAGAATGTTAAAGGGGTCATATGATGTTGCTAAAAAGAAAAAAGCAAAACAGCAGGACTTATTTGACATAAAAAAAAAAGAAAAAAAAAGTAAAGTACAGATACTCAAAAAGTGTACTTAAGTACAATACTCAAGTAAATGTACTTAGTTACTGTCCACCTCTGATGACGATTAAAAAATGCCCACCCAGGATATCTGCCAGCCGACCCTTCTATAGCCGTGAAGAACCGGGCCTGCTCCTTGCTGAATAAAAGTATTAATTCCTTTAAAAAAAAAAACTCTTACTGACCCACACAGTTTTCAATTGTAGTGTACATGCATGCTGCATGATTAAAGTATGTTACAAGTCTAAATTATTTTCTGTATTAATCAACAGCAGGTTGCAAATGCAAAAATAATTTTAATAAAATCTCAAACTCAAAATATTCCATTAAGTGCCCATCTTAAGACAGAATGCAGAGGGTTTTAATCAATATATCCTTAATGAATGAGCCATCACCATTCTGCCCAATTACTTGTGCATTAAAATGAGATGCAGGATTGCATTTGCAGATAATCACAGGAACTGGTATGTGTGTTAGTGGCTCACTGTTATGTAACCGTGTTATATAACTGTGTGGAGGACTGCCACAGCCATATCATCATCTGTGTGTCTGCGACTGTGAGAGAACACAAGACAGGAAGTGACATCGAGAGACACAGAGAGAGTCTGAGTATGCTAGTGATCAGGACGGCTATAAATCAAATGATGTTTCTGGTGAAACAATTGTGATTCTTGAGTTTTTCCTTTGTCATTATCATGACACTAAGGGCACATCCCGGTTTAGTCACTGTGCAGTGAAAGCATCTAAAATGGTTAAAGACATGACCAATCACAATTCAAAATGCAAATCTTATGATGACATCATCGATATCGGTTACATTTTTTAAAGGGAAAATTTGTATTCATCAACATTCACTCACTCTCATGTTGTTTTAAATCTGCACGACTTTCTTTTTGCAGAACACACACAAAAAAAATAAAATCAAATAAAAAAACAATTAGAGCTCGAACAACACTGGACGACATTTACTTTCATTGTATGGAAAAAAATAAAAAATAAAACCACAAACAATTTTTCTTTTTTTTACTTGAACAAACTTAATAAAGAAATAAATGTTTTATAAAAATAAAATATTATAAAAAATATTCTATTTATATATAAAATATACATTGCAACAAGTTGCTGCATTTCTCATTTTTATTTAGTTTAACTTGCTGTACTAAAATAACTAATATTAAAACAAAATAAAAATGAATAAAAGCTCGATTCCCAGGGAAAGCATAAATTGCTCAAAAAATGTATATAGCTTGAATGCAATGTAAGTCACTTAAACAAAAGCATAATGCCAAAGGCATAAATGTAATAAATGTTCAGAAAACTCAGTCGAATGTTCATCTTCAGTCGAATAGACATTTATAAACAGATGTCAATTAATTTTTACTTTTTATTTGCAATTAATTTAACACTTTTTCCAAATTGATCCCACATTTATCGCAAAAGCACAAAAGCACCATACTGTAATATTAATAAAAATTACAATAGCATCTCAATGATACTAAAATAACACTGGAATCTAAAAATGCATTGCAAAAACAAGTTTTGAAAGCAATGGTGGAAGGGAATAATTTCAGCTAATAATGACTAGAATTATATAAATCCATATATAAAAAATATGAATTTAAATTTGTTGATAATTTGCGTACATTCTAAACCTGAGGAAGGTCAATTGGCCAAAACATTGCTAAATAATGCTAAATACTTTATAAATACATATATAAATAAATACACCATACTGTTAAAATAAAAAAATAAAAACATCTGTGGAGTTTATGGTAAAAAACTGGCGTCTGAGGTTGCCAGAACTTAAAAAAAAAAAAATATGATGGCAAGATTTTACGGATTGAACTTAAAATTGGGGGAAGTCGTGGCCTAATGGTTAGAGAGTCGGACTTGTAACCCAAAGGTTGCGGGTTCGAGTCTCGTACCGGCAGGGATTGTAGGTGGGGGGAGTGAATGTACAGCGCTCTCTCCCTCCTTCAATACCACGACTGAGGTGCCCTTGAGCAAGGCACCGAACCCCCGACTGCTCCCCGGGCGCCGCAGCATAAATGGCTGCCCACTGCTCTGGGTGTGTGTTCACAGTGTGTGTGTGTTCACTGCTGTGTGTGTGCACTTAGGATGGGATAAATGCAGAGCACTAATTCCTAGTATGGGTCACCATACTTGGCCACATGTCACTTCACTTCACTTCACTAAAATACAGTTAAAGTTAATATATATACCAGCCTACTGGAGGACTAAAATTAGTTTTGTACTTTTATAGTACACTGACAACCATCATAAAACACTGTTGGTAATGAAAAAACAACATGTTTTCATCACAACAAGTTTTTCCACAAGCTGAGGTCAATACTAATATATAAGGTGGCATTCACACAAACACTATCATGGTCACGCTAAAATAATGCAATAAACATTAATTTAGCAACATAAGATGCAATATAAAACCCTAATGTTTATAAGTGACAAGAAACTAAGAAGAAACAGCTATTTCAATGAAAAAACGGTTAATTTTGGTATATGTATACTTTATGTAAACTTGTACTCCACAAGCCGAGGTCAATACTAATATATAAGGTTGCATTCACACAAACACTATCATGGTCACGCTAAAATAATGCAATAAACATTCATTTAGCAACATAAGATGCAATATAAAACCCTAATGTTTATAAGTGACAAGAAACTAAGAAGAAACAGCTATTTCAATGAAAAAACGGTTAATTTTGGTATATGTATACTTTATGTAAACTTGTACTGTAAATTAAAAAATGACTAAAAATTATAAAATCTTTTTCACTTACAAAAACTGTAAATTTAAAACATCCCATTAGATTTATTAGAGTTTTTCACCATATATAGTAAGGGAATTTGCTGTTAAACAGTGAACAGGTTTTTTACTCTTGCATTTTTTTAGCGTTTAAAATTATGATCATTTAATAAAAGTCATCCATACATATTGACTTAAATATTTGACTTCTGACTTCTGTGAATCACACAAAATATTGTATGGCTTAAAAATGACTTCTAAATACTTTTTTAGCAGTTTGATGGTGCCGTTTCACATTTGTTTTTACAGTTTGCAAAAGAGCAGTTTAGACCTTTAGAGCATTGCAACTGTATTTGTTCGATATTTTGCTTTAAATGTAGC
Organism: Sinocyclocheilus anshuiensis; assembly: GCF_001515605.1. Classification (NCBI taxonomy): domain Eukaryota; kingdom Metazoa; phylum Chordata; class Actinopteri; order Cypriniformes; family Cyprinidae; genus Sinocyclocheilus; species Sinocyclocheilus anshuiensis. The sequence goes on from NW_015547712.1 coordinate 608,208, forward strand.
GTTTTTACTGAAATAAAACACAGACAGTTTGTGCTGTGCAAGATGAAACTCCAATAGACTGCCCTCTGAAAATGATCTATAAATATAAAAAAAAATATATATATATTCCTTGCAAATTAAAAACAAAAAACTTCCTTCCTCAGTAATTTTGTCTTGTTTTCCAATACAAATATCTAAACTTAAATTAAAATACATTTATTGGAAATGCAAAATGACTTCAAGATATCGAGCACTGTTTTCTGAAAAATTTATCAAAATTAAGTGTGTTTTTGTATAAACTAGAACAAATAATCTACAAATGGGGTCAGAAATTGAATCTTGTTTTCCCTTTGAATTAAGTTTATTTTTCTGACCCCACTGGCATTTTTTAACAAATAACTTGCTTAACTTTTCAGAAAACAAAACATATTTCACTTCTCAAGTAAATGCATTTTGATTTAAGAATGTTTAGATATTTGTCCTGGAAAACAAGACAAAACTGCAGAATTCTTCAGTATCCAACATATGAAACGGAATCCTGTGAAATCCACACACGGATGGGACTCTGACAGGGGTTTTGGGGTGAGGTGAGCGTGGAGGTCAGCAGCAGGGTGAGCGAGGTGGGGAGGCAGAGGAACGGCAGACAGGAAGCGAACAGTGCGAGGACAGGAAACAGGAAACAGGAAGTGAGGCGCTCTCACCTTGGGGGTGGGACAGGAAGCGGTGGAGAGGCGAGAGGTAGCCTGGGCGCGTGGCGACTCGGACGGCGTGGTGCTCAGAGACGCCGTGTCACGGGGAAGAACCTGGACGCCCCGTGAGATGATGGAGTCGGGAATCTAAGACATAAAAGAAGGATGTTTATTAAAATCATAAAGTTCCAAATATCTGCTCTCTTATAATTTGTGCATTAAATAATGTAAAAAGTCTGCAAGTTTTGAAATAATTTATTTCCACTGAGCTTGTGGTGAAACATGTTCTTGTCATGTTTGTAATCACACACTTCGCATACGTCCCAATCTGCGTTCTATTTAGTGTGTTCCAAGTTGTAGTACACTGAAAATAATATGCTAAAAAGTCCACGGATGGAACAGTATTTCTAGATTTTTCACGTTTTTTGGCCTAATATGACTCACTAACTCTTGCTATGTGAAAAAGGAGAAGACTGTGGCAGTTCAATATCAACTTTTTCAGTATTCAGCAGAAAATTGTGAGGGATGTTAAGCCATAATTACATTAAAAATAACAATGAATTTTGAGGTAATGTATGTAGTAACATGCTAAATGTATTTAATATGTTTTTATGTATTTAAATATACTAATTGCAACATCATTGCAAATGAGCAATTACAAATATATTTAAATACATAACATACAAGTCTGAATAAAAATGACATTAAATTTTAGTTTACATTCGGCAGTACATATTAATCATATTCCAAAACAATAGAAGTAGTTATGAAATTACATATAAGATGTACTTAAGTCCCACATAAGTGGGCAAAAAAAGCTCAACTAAATGCATTTAATATAAATTTACATTATAATACATTTTCATTTAATTGCAAATAACATGCAGTTAAGCGTCTGAAACATTACATTCAGATCTTATTTGAAGACTGTGTAAAGGCAATTCAGAGAATTGTTTCTAAACACAAATTATAAATGATGAATGAGGTCGACACAAACACCACAAGCACACAAATGATGTGAAGATGCTGTCATGATATTCACTCACACCAGTGGATGCTGCAGCACACATGAAGATGACACACAATATCATGATGAGAATGAAGACAAATGGAACACCTGCAAACGTCCAACACAGTCATGTGAGAACTAGGGTGAAGGTTTGATTTTGACATTAAAGAGGACATAACAGCAGACAACACCCCCTCCCCATCCACCTACACAGACATTTCTACATTTATGATAGACTTTTGACCACAGTTTCATGTCATCTAAAGTATTTATTTACAGCTATGGTAACTAACATACTCAATTCATAAAGAGAGCTTTTTTATTTTAGCATATTCATCAGACAATAATTACACAATTTTGATTAAACCAACAACATTACAGCAGCAGTTTTAAAGATGTTTTGATTGTTTGAGTACTCAAAAGAGAATTTAGCAAAGAATAACTTAATTAATTTGTGTTCCCTGCTAGATGAATTTCACATACATAAACAAAAATCTGGCTCTAAACCTCTATTTTCTTTATGCAGAGTTGATCTAGACCAGTATTTGGAAACTATCCAAAGCTGTGCTCATCCTAAAGCAATCAAAACTGTATCTCTATATTTATCCTATGTATCCTCTTAAGGTGTAAATTTATTACTTTTTTTTGTTAACCTGGCAACACATCCCTTCCGAAAATTAACCATGGTTTTACAAAAAATAATAATAATAAAAAAAACACACCATTGTATCCACTAATTAACCATGGTTTTACTACACTAACCATAGTTTAACCATGGTATTTGTAGTAAAACTGTAAAGATTCACGATATGCAGTAGTACCGTTCTGAATCAAATGATTCCAAATATGAGCTCCGAAGTTCCCATTTGAATCAAAAGATTAATGAACCCGCTCCGAAGTTCTGATCTAAATCAAATGATTCGCGATCCTTGCCCCGAAGTCCAAATCTAAATCAAATGATTCGTGATCCACGCTCCGAAGTCCTGATTTGAATCAACAGATTCACTAACCCACTCTGAAATCCCGATCTAAATCAAATGAATCGCGATATGCGCTCCGAAGTCTAGATCTGAATAATGATTTACAAACACACTCCGAAGTTCCGATCTAAGTCAAATGATTCGCGATACGCTTTTCGAAGTTCCGATCTGAATTAAAAGATTCATGAACCCGCTCTGAAGTTCTGATCTAAATCAAATGATTCGCGATCCTTGCCCCGAAGTCCAAATCTAAATCAAATGATTCGTGATCCACGCTCCGAAGTCCTGATTTGAATCAACAGATTCACTAACCCACTCTGAAATCCCGATCTAAATCAAATGAATCGCGATATGCGCTCCGAAGTCTAGATCTGAATAATGATTTACAAACACACTCCGAAGTTCCGATCTAAGTCAAATGATTCGCGATACGCTTTTCGAAGTTCCGATCTGAATTAAAAGATTCATGAACCCGCTCTGAAGTTCTGATCTAAATCAAATGATTCGCGATCCTTGCCCCGAAGTCCAAATCTAAATCAAATGATTCGCGCTCCACGCTCCGAAGTCCCAATCTGAATTAAAAGATTTACAAACCCGCTCCAAAGTTCCGATCTAAGACAAATGAGTCGCGCTCCACGATCTGAACTAAATAATGATTTGTGAACCATCAATTCAGATTGGAACTTCGGAGTGTGTATCACAAATCTTTCAATTCGTGAAATGATTAACGAACCCGCTACAATGAATGTAAAGATTCACAAACCCGCTCTGAAGTTCCAATCTAAATCAAATGATTCGCAATCCAATTGGAGCGTTTTGAAACAGTTAATCATTTTGCGACGCAATGCTTGAACTGATTTCGAAGTTTCGAAAAGTTCAGTTTCAAGGATGTACTTTTCTAACGTATTTACTTTAACTTCTCAGGTAATATCAATCAATGGTATGACCTATTTCAGATGCGGCCAAAATTACAACAACAGTAGTTACATATACATATATTTAACTGTTTTATCAAAACTATTGCTAGGGATAATTTAGTAGTCGCTGGATATTGGCAGGGCCATGTCACTAGCATCCCTACTAAATTCTATGCCCTTGTGTGAGAAACACTTTTGTATAGCATAACTGATTTATATATAGCTACAGGTTTACCTTGGCAGCGATGGAGGCGGCGGTGATGTGCGAGGAGGAGCTGTCCTCTGTGGAGGCCACACCGCTGTCCTTCTTCTCCTCCTCCTCGTCCTCACACTGCACACCCTTGTCCTCGGTCTGCCGGTGTGGGCTGCTGGCGGGCAGCGGGGACGGAGGAGGTGGAGGCGAGGGCAGGTCCTCCAGCTCGTTTGGCACCTCCTTCATTTTGACCACAGCTTCTCGGAGCAGGTCGATGGCGTGCGGGAGAGCGGGCAGGATGAACTGGAAGCATTCCTACAGGACACACATGCAAAGAAGAATAAATCCAAGAGCTTGAGACATGAATTTTGAAAAATTACTCACCCCTTAATGTTACTTTTTGTTTAAGTAAAATCATTAAATGCCATCCTTCCGCTAGGAAAAATAGTCCCTGTTACAGTAACTGTTTCAGTCTACAGCAATGTTCAGTTGTAACACCCTCATCTGATGGAGCTCAAATACAAAAATAGCCTAAGAACTGTTCTCATCAGCTCATTATTTTTTAACACAATATATGATGTTTCCGCATCATATGATATTTGTTTATCTCTCAGCATGAGAAAACATTCGTTTTCTTTGACTGCGTGAAGGGCGGGCTCTCAAAATCAAAGGTGAATGATGCAACATACCGCCAGCAAGGGTCACTCATACTTCATTACATAAATAATAAACTACTTTATGCCCAATTACAAAATAGATGGAAGAGTTTTTGATAGTAGTATATGGATTGTTTATGTTTCTAAGGGCGTTGCACAGGGGTGTATTTCCCAAAAGCAACTATGGTCGCAAATTCCGTCCATTACCAATAGAGTTCAATGGAAATAATGACCATAGTTATTTGTAGTTCAGATTTAGGTTTTCACAAAAACAAAAAGTTGTATAAAATGATAAACTGCACATTTCAGCCTTTAAAATATTTTTAAGAAAAGGGATGAGTCAAAAGTATCAATTATTACATCAATTTAAACAAAACCCTGTACAATAACAAATAAACAATAAAAAGGCAGCTTCACAATTTTTTAATTCAAATGTTGCTCTATATACAATCCTACTGAAAATCCTACTGAAAACAAAACAATACTGTTTTTGGACATTTACCCTGAAATAACTTTATAGTTAACTAAAACTAAAACCATAAAAAGCTTTTGTTATTTGAAGTAAAATAAATTTTAACTGAAATAAAATTAAAAGTATTAAAATTTTTTAAAACTGCATTCAGCTAGTTGCCAAGGCAACCTTTCTCATTTTCATTTAGTTTAACTTGATGTACTAAAATAACTAAAATTAAATAAAAAATGGATTAAACTATATAAATGTATTAAAAAACTAATAATAAAAAAACTAATAAAAACTACTAATGTCAAAAACACACAACAAAATTACTAAAACTTCAAATAAATGAAAACATATAAAAATAAAATATAATTCAAAATATTAATAAAAACTAAAATAGTATCTCATTAATACTAAAATAACACGGGCATAAACCACTATTATAGGTGATTTACTGAAATTGATAGTAAAGTGCAAATTTTATTCAAAAGCTATATAATGTACATGGTGTTTCTCATAAATTGGCCAAGCAATGAAACAATTATGACCCTTAAGTAAACTATTCTGGACTGATCCAAAAAGAGCTCTATAATTATTCATGTTTATCTCTATTTCCAGCACCCATTAATGTATATTTTATTGAGACCACAAGCAAGTCCACAAACAGAATTAAACTTGCATATTATTGTCACGGTCACTCGGGGAGGAAGGAACGAAGGAGCGAGGAGACGAGGAGTAATACAAATCAAAAGGGTTTAATGAGGGTAACGCTCGGATCACATGGAAACACTGGAGACATCAAGTAGACAGAATGACATTTAACAGCAGACAGAAAACACTGGGAAACACAGGGTTTAAATGCACAGACACCAATGGGACACACCTGGGAGCAAATAA
>NW_015547712.1:614119-618567 GCF_001515605.1 Sinocyclocheilus anshuiensis
CGGGGACAGGAGCCCTCACTGGGCTAAACTCGGGGACAGGAGCGGGCTTGCCACAGAAACGGCCGGCGGGCTTGCCACAGGAACTTCGGAACTAGACTTAGGAACGGCCGGCGGGCTGGAGAAAGCTGCGGCCGGCAGGCTTGACTGAGGAACGGCCGGCGGAGGGGTCCCGGATCGGGATCGGGATCGGAGGCTCTCCAGACACCGGATGACTGCCTCCTTCCAGTTGAGATTGGTGGTGTCTGGGAGCTCCGTGGGGCGATGGTAAGTAATCCCGATCCGGAACAGCGTCACGAAGGTTTCCCCCTCGAGCGAGTTGGCGAGGGCGAGGGCGAGCGGCACGAACGCCCTCAAGTAGACAATCGGGTCGGGGCTCGCCTGATCCACAGCGATTAACCTCGCTTATTCCTCCATATGAACGGGGAGAAACGAACGGGAAAACAAAACACTTTTAAAAACGGGGGGGAAAGGCGCTGCTTACTTTCCGTTAGGGTCTGCTGTTCTGTCACGGTCACTCGGGGAGGAAGGAATGAAGGAGCACTCCCATTTATCATTTATTGTGTATGAATTGGATTACTAGAAGTACTACATTAAAAGTTTTGGCTAATGGAGTACATACTGGCAGACCAGTACTGAGACATAAGACTAACCACAGACTTAATAAAAGAAAAAAAAATTTCTTACCTGTGAACCTTTTTTACTGCCCGGCAAATTTATGATGAGAGTTTTCCCTCGGATACCACACACGGGTCTGTACACACACAAATCAAGACAATTCAAAAGAGACTAATTTCAACATTGATAAAAATCAGAAATGTTAATTGAGCAGCAAATCAGCATATTAGAATGCTTTCTGAAGGATCATGTGACAATGCTTTCTGAAGGATCATGTGACACTGAAGACGGGAGTGATGATGCTGAAAATTCAGATTTACATCACAGCAATAAATTACATTTTACAAAATATTACAGTGGAAATCAGATATTTTAATTTGTAATAATATTTCACAATATTTAAAGTTTTTAGTGTATTTTTGTATATTTTATTGTATTTGAGTATAGGAGACTTCTTTCAAAAACAATGAAAAAATTAAACAGTACTTTAACAGTACTTTTAGCTTTTAACAGTAGTGTATACATATTGATTATAATTATTATTATATGCAGGCAAACAGGAAACAATTGTAAATTGTAAAAAATTGCAATTACCTTTTTGATTTTTTTCTTCCATGGCAGAAACAGGCTTCCATAAAATTCTGATATTTGCATTATTATATTCTTAAAAATGTTCCTATAAGTCTATATCTAGCTGTTATATTTCTCTACTGGAAGCTTATGTACGTCGAGCCAATGAAAGTCTGATTTCAATGAAGTCAGTGTCTTTGATTGAGAGGCTGATCTGGGATCAGTTTTCTCTGAGTATACTAGTGAGTATAATTATGAATGAAAGTCAAATATCTTCTACACTGAGATGAGCATGTTGAGGACATGTTGAAGTGAGACCTGGAGAGCATTCCCAGAGGAGTGACATTCAGAGAGCCCACCAGCATGGCCAGAGACATCCCTGGAGCTTCCCGCTCGATCACCTCTTTAGTGGCCTGGACATACAGACATAATGAGAGAGAGAAAGAAATTATGTCTCTTTAATGTCTCAGATTTGTCTAGACCTGCTGAGATTAAATGAAGGTGTCTCAAACTGTGTTCAAATGTGCCAAGATACCAAAGTTTGCAATCAAAAGTCAGAGATCTCGATATGAACATTTTTCATGAATGATCTGAGCTGCTATCCACTTTCATTTTAGAGCACTATACACTTATTGTATGTCAACAGCGGTCTTATTTATATATTTCGTGAAATGAAATATTACTAAGAACTCCATTGTGTCTTCTGAGCTATTGAAGAGCAACCTCTGAGCGATACCATGTTCCTCTGGGAGAGAAGCTTGACAGGAATGTCACAGATCAACAGAGGCTGGTCACATTAAAACCCTGGATGATCCTACTGTATGACTCACTGCACAAAATAATCATCTGTGTGCGTGAGTGACACTTCAAATATCATTAGAGAAGAACGAGGGAAAACATCAAAAGAGGAGAATTGATGAGACTCATGGGATGAGCAAGAGAGAGTGTGTGAAAGACAGAGAGTCCCAGAGTCTCCTTTTGCAGAGAAATAGTCCAAAATCCGAGACCACTAAAGCTTCTATTTTGCATGATTCTCATTTTATAAATGATGGCAGAACTGGAGAAGACAATAACTAATAATTTAAGATGTTTCAAAGCGCATCTTGAACTAAATTTGAACTGAATTGGCCACAACACACATGAAGCTCCATCCATTCATCTGCTCATCCATCCATCCATCCATCCATCCATCCATCCATCTGTCTGTCTGTCTGTCCGTCCGTCCGTCAATCCATCCATCCATCCATTTCTATCTATCAGTCTGTCCATCCATCCATCCGTCAGTTCATTCATCCATCTGCCCATCTGTCTGAGTATCTATCAGTCCATCCATCCATTCATCTGTCCATCAGTCCATTTGTCCTTACATCCATCCATTCGTCCTTCCCTCTGTCAATCCATTCATCCATCTATTCATCTATCCATCCATCTATCTATCTATCTATCTATCTATCTATCTATCTATCTATCTATCTATCTGTCTGTCTGTCTATCTATCTATCTATCTATCTATCTATCTCACTGGTGTGACATCAGAGCTCATCTCAGGACGTTTGGATGAGAATATGGCACATAAATAAAGCCGAGATGAGGCGAGATCAGGCATCTGAGAGCTGTTGAAAGCTGAGATCTGATCTGGACCAGTGTGAGCACTGGAAGTGCTCTAGTGATGGCAGATGATTCAGTTTGGCTTATGGTCAGAGTTTTTGGAGTTTTTTATTGAGGACTGTAAGAGAATATTTTAGGCAGGAACACACATCTCACTCTCCACACACACATATGTGGTGCAGGACCGACCTCAGGCGTGACATCCCGAGGAGCGAAGCCAGTGCCACCGGTGGTCAAAATCAGGTTCAACTCTTTCTCATCACACCAGTCAATCAGAGTCTCCTGAACCAAACAAAAAGAAATAAATGTCAGCAAACACTCGCATGTCTCTTATGCTCATCGAAGGCTTATTTAATCAAAAATATAGTAAAACTGTAAAAATTGTGAAATATTATTACCATTTAAAAATATTTTTTTACATTATAAATGTCTTTACTATCACTTTTGATCAATTCAGTGTGTTCTCACTGAAAAAAGTATTAATTTCTTAAAAAAAAATCGTACTGACACCAATCTTTTAAACAGTGGTGTGTTTTTTTTAGGCTGCTATATATCATTATTACATCAACTGTTGATAAAACCATTTTATTTTCCTGTTACCGTACCTTGATCTCATCAATTTCATCAGGGACAATTTTGTAAGCGGAGATAGTTCCTCCAAGCCTGAAAAACAAGATCACGTCAGTATTAGAAGAAAATCTTTAGGACCATAAAGACAATGTGTTTGTAGAAATCAAGCTTTTATTTCTATTGCATGGTGCCATCCTGTGGCCAAATCAAGAATTAGGACAAACAGAGAGAGACGGGGTGTGTGTGTGTGTGTGTGTGTGTGTGTGTGAGAGAGAGAGAGAGAGAGAGAGAGAGGAGGAGAAAAGCACTTGAGGCAGGAGGTGTAGAGCAGCAGACAGGTCTTATGTAAGGTATCTTTTTTGTAAAAAATATATTTTTCTCGCTCTTTTTTCCCCCTTTTTGCGTGTGTTATTTTTAGGAAACTTTCGAAATGAATTTGATGGAAAATTGCAACCATTGCAACTCCATTTTAATTAGCACTTTACAAACTATATGTAATTGTAAATGCAATATACACACACATATATATATATATATATATTTGCATTTACAATTACATATAGTGTATAAAGTGCGAATTCATTTTTATTATTTATTTATCATTAAAGACATGTTTTTTTTTTAATGTAAAAAAAGATATGTCTTTAATGATAAAAAAAAATAAAAAATAAATACAAAAGTCCAGATTGGTAAAATTAAAACTGATTATTAAATGTAAATTATAATTTGAATAATACTTAATTAAGAATTATAATTCTATATTAGTTTAGCTTTTTCTTCAGCTGCCCCATTACATGAAAATTAATATTAAATTATTTTATACTACTTTATATATTTTACTTTGATGATCTCTGTTCTCCTTATATAATAAACATGAATTAATAATAGAATATATAGAGAATAAAAAAAACACATATTTTATATAGATGGATCTATATTATACATTGAAATTGTTCTTTCATTGCAGTAATTTTTGTTTCCATTTAAATACATGGTTTATTCTATTAGAGATACTCTTCAATAACAGAGCAACAGTAACACCTGTCAGGTAAAACACGGTAACCCTTGAGTGTTATTGGGTTCAC
>NW_015547712.1:621153-648191 GCF_001515605.1 Sinocyclocheilus anshuiensis
TGTGTGTGTGTGTGTGTGTGTGTGTATATATATACAGTGGGTACGGAGAGTATTCAGACCCCCTTCAATTTTTCACTCTGTTATATTGCAGCCATTTGCTAAAATCATTTAAGTTAATTTTTTTTCCTCTTTAATGTACACACAGCACCCCATATTGACAGCAAAACACAGAATTGTTGACATTTTTGCAGATTTATTAAAAAAGATAAACTGAAATATCACATGGTCCTAAGTATTCCGACCCTTTGCTCAGTATTTAGTAGAAGCACCCTTTTGATCTAATACAGCCATGAGTCTTTTTGGGAAAGATGCAACAAGTTTTTCACTCCTGGATTTGGGGATCCTCTGCCATTTCTCCTTGCAGATCCTCTCCAGTTCTGTCAGGTTGGATGGTAAATGTTGGTGGACAGCCATTTTTAGGTCTCTCCAGAGATGTTCAATTGGGTTTAAGTCAGGGCTCTGTCTGGGCCATTCAAGAACAGTCACAGGGTTGTTGTGAAGCCACTCCTTCGTTGTTTTAGCTGTGTGCTTAGGGTCATTGTCTTGTTGGAAGGTAAACCTTCGGCCAGGTCTGAGGTCCTGAGCACTCTGGAGGAGGTTTTCGTCCAGGATATCCCTGTTGCTGCCACCACCATGCTTCACTGTTGGGATTGTATTGGACAGGTGATGAGCAGTGCCTGTTTTTCTCCACACATACCGCTTAGAATTATGGCCAAAAAGTTCTATCTTGGTCTCATTAGACCAGAGAATCTTATTTCTCACCGTCTTGGAGTCCTTCAGGTGTTTTTTTAGCAAACTCCATGCGGGCTTTCCTGTGTCTTGCACTGAGGAGAGGCTTCCTTCGGGCCACTCTGCCATAAAGCCCCGATTGGTGGAGGGCTGCAGTGATGGTTGTCTTTCTACAACTTTCTCCCATCTCCTGACTGCATCTCTGGAGCTCAGCCACAGTGATCTTTGGGTTCTTCTTTACCTCTCTCACCAAGGCTCTTCTCCCCCGATAGCTCAGTTTGGCCGGACGGCCAGCTCTAGGAAGGGTTCTGGTCGTCCCAAACGTCTTCCATTTAAGGATTATGGAGGCCACTGTGCTCTTAGGAACCTTAAGTGCAGCAGAATTTTTTTTGTAACCTTGGCCAGATCTGTGCCTTGCCAGAATTTTGTCTCTGAGCTCTTCAGGCAGTTCCTTTGACCTCATGATTCTCATTTGCTCTGACATGCACTGTGAGCTGTAAGGTCTTATATAGACAGGTGTGTGGCTTTCCTAATCAAGTCCAATCAGTATAATCAAACACAGCTGGACTCAAATGAAGGTGTAGAACCATCTCAAGGATGATCAGAAGAAATGGACAGCACCTGAGTTAAATATATGAGTGTCACAGAAAAGGGTCTGAATACTTAGGACCATGTGATATTTCAGTTTTTCTTTTTTAATAAATCTGCAAAAATGTCAACAATTCTGTGTTTTTCTGTCAATATGGGGTGCTGTGTGTACATTAATGAGGAAAAAAAATTAACTTAAATGATTTTAGCAAATGGCTGCAATATAACAAAGAGTGAAAAATTTAAGGGGGTCTGAATACTTTCCGTACCCACTGTATATATTTAAGATTTAAAAAACTGTATGTTTTGAACATTCAGCGAAATAATGCTTTCATAACTTTAGAACATTTTTGTTCTCCTTTTCTGTCATACAAGCCAGTTTTATGTGAATACACTGTAAAAAATTAAAGATTATTGGAGTCTGTTTTACAAGAAATCATATTCCATGTGTAATTCAATGTGTTTCTTTGTAAATTAGCAAACAGTGAAAACTGTTTTGAAGTAAATCCTACACCAACTTTAGTATACAGACATCAGTGAGTGATTTAGGAGTGTGAACTCATAATCATTCCGCAAAAGAATCCAAGGTCTAGATGCAATTCAAATGATATTACATTTTGGCCCTGTGGAAAAAATGCTTACGAGTTAAATTGCTTTGTGAGTCTCCAACTGGAGATTATTAAGTGTCAGAGTGAGAAAATCATTAGTCCTGGGGTGTGCTGGTCTAAAAATGAAATATTATGTGAGCAAAATCATTTCCAGAGGTTCTAGAGGCTATAGAGACGAGCAAACAGAAAGTGAGGTGGAAACTAAACTACAGAGCAAGAGAAAGAGCACGACTACTGCACACTATACACAGCAAACTATCAAGTATTATTACAAAAATAGCATGTAAAAAAGCAGTATATAAAAAAATAAACAGTATGCTACACTCTTAAAAATAAAGTTTTTTTATTGGCATCAATGGTTCCACAAAAAACCTTTACCATGGAAACTTTTCATTCCACAAAAGATGAGAGATTATTATTTAGATTATTAAAATGTTCTTCACACAAAGAAAAATGGTTCAAAGCTGATTCTTCAATGGCATCACTGTGAAAACCCCCTTTTGTAACCTTTATTTTTAAGAGTGTATATTTTCTCACGTTGTTTTGTATCTTTAGTCCAAATTATGAAAAAACTGTCCTAACTTTTGGCAGTATCAACAAAAGATGAGTCAAGATAGAGATGCCAAAAATTAGAATTGATTACTATTATATACGATTCATGCAATATATACACTACCGATCAAATGTTTGGGGTCAGTAAGATGGTTTTTGAAATAAATCAATACTTTTATTCAGCAAAGATGCATTAATCTGATTAAAAGTGACAGTAAATATCAAGTATTATTACAAAAATAGTATGTAAAAAAGCAGTATATAAAAAAATAAACAGTATGCTACACTCTTAAAAATTAAGTTTTTTTATTGGCATCAATGGTTCCACAAAAAACCTTTACCATGGAAACTTTTCATTCCACAAAAGATGAGAGATTATTATTTAGAACTGTCTCTCTCTCTCTCTCAGAGCATTCGTGATGCTAGACAGTTCGTTTTGTGACTCTGACACAGGTAGACACATGGTTTGGGCCCAGAGTGAGTGTCTCTGTCCTGAATGTGTGGAAAACTCATAGAGTTGAATTAACAACAGAACATGCTTGAGGATAATTCTGCTTAATGTGTTTAACAGGAGCCAGTGCTGTGAAATACCTGTGCTTTCATTTCAGCTTCTCTCTCTCTAAATGTTCAGTACAATTTAACCTAAAATAATATTTAGTCATCATCTGTTCACTCGCTTATTTTTGCTTTTCAAGCTCCAAAAAGAACAAAAACACATCTTGACATGCCATATTTGATCTGTGGTGAAAGAAGACGAAGCATAAACCCAGCTAACAGGGAACGTTCTGACAAGGTTCTCTCAATATTATAAACAAATGTTCTTGCAGTAACATTAACAGAATGTTCAAGTTTGGTTTTTGATAGCGTTCTCTTTATACATCGTTCATGGAACGTTTTCTCTGAATTCCATTTTGTTAATTTTGCTACTTCTTTCAAAACGTTCAATGGTTCCACAAAAAACCTTTACCATGGAAACTTTTCATTCCACAAAAGATGAGAGATTATTATTTAGATTATTAAAATGTTCTTCACACAAAGAAAAATGGTTCAAAGCTGATTCTTCAATGGCATCACTGTGAAAACCCCCTTTTGTAACCTTTATTTTTAAGAGTGTATATTTTCTCACGTTGTTTTGTATCTTTAGTCCAAATTATGAAAAAACTGTCCTAACTTTTGGCAGTATCAACAAAAGATGAGTCAAGATAGAGATGCCAAAAATTAGAATTGATTACTATTATATACGATTCATGCAATATATACACTACCGATCAAATGTTTGGGGTCAGTAAGATGGTTTTTGAAATAAATCAATACTTTTATTCAGCAAAGATGCATTAATCTGATTAAAAGTGACAGTAAAGACATTTATAATTACAAAATATTTCTATTTTAAATAAATCAGTTCTTTTGAACTTCTTATTCATCAAAGATTCCTGAAAAAATCATTTTTATCACGGTTTCCACAAAAATATGAAGCAGCACAACTGTTTTCAACACTGATAATAATCAGAAATATTTCTTGAGCAGCAAATCAGTATATTAGATTGATTTCTGAAGGATCATGTGACACTGAAGACTGAAGTAATGATGCTGAAAATTCAGCTTTGTATCAGGAATAAATTATGCTTTAAAAATATTAAAATATAAAACAGTTCTTTTAAATCACAATAATATTTCATAATATTACTGTTTTTACTGTACTTTTAATCAAGTAAATGTAGCCTTAGTGAGCAGAAGAGACTTTCCTACTAACATCAAACTTTTCAACAGTAGAAATAGTAAGAGTATTATGGATTTAAAAAAAAATTATTTGTTGTATACTGTATTTGGCAAATGTAGGTCATCTACATACTATATACTAAATAGCACTTAGAAATAGTACTATGACTATTCCATAATGTTTTTTTTCCCCAATACATCATTTATACAGAATACGGCTTTATTCTCCAATACGACTTTACTTACAGAATGACTAAGGTTTGAGTGTAAAAAATAAAATAAAATAAAATAATATAAATTTCCATAACTTTTTGATAAAGTTTGAGTGTAAAAAATAAAATAAAATAAAATAAAATAATATAAATTTCCATAACTTTTTGATAATTTTCAGATTGAAAAAAAAAAAAAGTTTAAATTGCCCGGGAATCCTGCTATTGTGAACATAGGCATGCTTTCCAGCAACATTTATATATTAATAAGTCCATTTATAGAAATGTCTAGAAAACAGAGCTGCCTATAATGAAAAAAAAAAACAAAAGCTGTAAAACATTCAGGACTGACATCCTCCCTTGGATTCCAGTGATATTTCTGGCACGGTTTAAGAGTTGCATTTTTCTCTTCGCGGTGCCAGAATCTCCGGCCGAGTCTTTCTCTGCCTAATGGAAGAGTTATAAGTGTTTAATTGAACCCTGCTGTCATATGGACCCTGCCACACTTAAAACCATCATTCCTGGCCTCGCCGCATTCCTCGGGGTATGAATAAAGAAAGACAGAGAGCGAGCGCCAGAGGAGGAGAACGCATCCCGCTGCACACATCTGTGACCCAGCTTTACGGGCCAACTTCAATTCTGGATGGGCTCCCAAACCAAGGCCATCTGCTGCTGTGATTTAATTAATAATAGAGTGCCTTTGTGCTGAATGACGGCTTCGGGCACATTTTAAAACACTGCTGGAGGACGCAGAGACCCTCGCTGGGATGCTACCTGAAAACACTCACAAAACATCTGAAGTATGGATGGGCTGTTATATGATTAGTGCAAACCATGTTTGAGCAATTCAACATTTCATTACACTATTCAATATTTCATTCAACTAAAATATTACTAGTTATTTAAAGAAATGTGCCTAATTACACAATAAGTGCAAACCATGTTTGAGCAAAAATTGAGCAACATTTCATTAATAAACTAAATATCACTAAGCTTGAGAGCTTAATAAAAATGTGCATAATTATAAGTGCAAACTATATCTAAGCAATTTAGCATTTCATTAATAAACAAAAATATTACTAATTTGAAAATGTAATAAAATGCTTAATTATACAATAAATATAAACCATGTTTGTGCAATTTATCATTTCATTAAAAAACAAACAAAAAACCGACTGTTTTGAGAACTGAATAAAAAAATTGCTTAATTTTACAATAAGTGCAAACCAAGTTTGAAAAAATTTTTTTTATTAATAAACAAAAATATTTCTATGATGAGAATTTAATTTTAAAAATCTTAATTATATACGACTGTTTTGAGAACTGAATAAAAAAATTGCTTAATTTTACAATAAGTGCAAACCAAGTTTGAAAAATTTTTTTTTTATTAATAAACAAAAATATTTCTATGATGAGAATTTAATTTTAAAAATCTTAATTATATAAGTGCAATAAATATTTAAATGTTTTATTTTATTTTATTACAAACAAAAATATTTCTATGATGAGAATTTAATTTTAAAAATCTTAATTATATAAGTGCAATAAATATTTAAATGTTTTATTTTATTTTATTACAAACAAAAATATTTCTATGATGAGAATTTAATTTTAAAAATCTTAATTATATAAGTGCAATAAATATTTAAATGTTTTATTTTATTTTATTACAAACAAAAATATTTCTATGATGAGAATTTAATTTTAAAAATCTTAATTATATAAGTGCAATAAATATTTAAATGTTTTATTTTATTTTATTACAAACAAAAATATTTCTATTTTGAGAATTGAATAAAACGCTTAATTTTTTACAACAATTGTAAACCATGTTTGAAAAAAATGTGTTATTTCATGAATAAACTAAAATATTTCCATGTTGAGAATTTAATTTAATAAATCTTAATTATATAAGGGCAAACCATGCTTAAGAAATTACACTCTTCATTAATAAACAAAACTTTTAATAAAAATGTGCTTAATTATACAATAAATGCAAACTATGTTTGAGCAATTTAACACATGGTTAATAAATTAAAAAATACAATTTTGAGAATTTCATTGAAAAATGTGCTGAAGTGCAAACCATGTTTTAACAATTCAACATTTCTTTAATAAACAAAAATATTACTATTTTTTGAAGTTAATTTAAAAAAGAGCTTAATTGTAATGAACGCCAAATATCCTAATGGTCTTAAACATTTTCATTATGCAAATCTCTCATTTTTTCTTCCCTTCAGACTTTGGGGTAAAAAATGAGATTCACCCAAATAGGATGGGATTTAATTTTCCCAGCATGCCCAAGGTCAGCTGTACTCTCTCTGTCTGGCTTTCTAACAAGGGTCAGCGCAAGACGAGCCGCGTATCACTGATTGATTTATTCACTGCCTATTTTTAGCGGCACCAATTAGCACGACTGACAGCGGATGTTACAACTGTAGTTGCGTGAGTACAAGCCCGTCCCCGTCTGATAGCTGTCTGTCCCGCAGCGTTCACACTTAACACACATCTCCTTCATCTGTGTCTGTCATCTCGCTTTCCCCAAAACCACCTGGCAGCTCATCCAAACACTTCCTCCTGCATTCATTACGGTGTTTTCAGCAGGCCGGCGGTCTTAAAGTGACAGTTCACCCAAAAAATGAATTTCCTGTCATCACTTATTTTCCATCATGTCATTCCAAATCCATATGACTTTCTTTTTTACACAGTCAGAATGATGTTTTAAGGTAGCTACAAAAATAGCTATTAAAATGAGCAAAAATCACCATAAAAACATCTCGGTTACGTACGTAACTCTCGTTCCCTGATGGAGGGAACGGAGACTTTATGTCGTGACTCGACATTATGGGGTCTTACTTGGGAGCCCGAATCCTCTCTGATTAAGAGAAAACGGCAATGAAATTTGGCTAGTGGATTTTGTATGCTGAGCCACTCCCCGTGCACGGGTATAAATAGGCGACAGGTGCATCCACTCATCAGGTTTTATGCTGAGGAGCCGAGAACTTGTCCCTGGCAACCAGCGATGGTTCGAGGTTGTGGCATGGGGACATAACGTACGTAACCGAGATGTTTCCTATCTGTCAGTCACTAGGAGTTATGTCGTGACTCGACATTATGGGGTCCATGGAAAGCACAACAACTTGAACCCCATCACAACCCTATGGCATTACAAATGTTGACAAGCAGCCGCGTGTCAGACAAATGCTACGCAAAGGTCGTAACCTTCCCACTGCCCCAGCACAAATTCGCTGACCTTGGTACCCGCAGGGACCAAAGGTGAGTATATCGCTGCTGGAGATATCCAAGCCGCTGTTCCTTTCACCACAGAAATGTCTTAAAGTCCCCCTGTAGTCAAAAAGTTTATCCTTCAAAACTCATCTTTGATAATAAAAATATTTTTTCTTGTGAAAATAATTTTCTCATGCTTTAAAATAGCTTGAATGCAACTCTACACCCTTGCCTCATTTACTATACGTGGATCTATAAATACGCAAATTAGCCCCGCCTCCACTCAGTCACACAGCAGCCAGCCATGAGCCATGAGAAGGGATTTCAACCTTCAATGAAAGATTTCTTCAAATCTTTCCTATTTGTTGTTACAGCTTGGCAGTAACGATGGGGAAGCGAGCCGTTCGGAGAAGGGCGCTACAGAGGCCACATCCTACCTGTAGGGAGGTCTCATGTGGAGACACTGATATGGGCTGACCCAAGCCTGGGGCAGTACTACATATGGAATGGACTCTGAGGCAGGTCCTACCTGAGAGTAGGGATGGAACGACAGAGCAGAGCCTGACAGAATGGTCTGTCAAAGGGAAGACATGGGTTCACTGCTGACAAGAGACCCGGGCAAGCTAACACCAATACTGTGCCTGGCATCAGACTGCTCCGCCCAGTCTGACTACCGGAGGTGCTGGAGGATACTCCACCAGGGTTCGCCGTTCGGGGAACTGTACTGAGGAGGAAACAGACGCTCGCAACACCAGCCAGCTCTTCCCACCACTTACCTGTTACCCAACACACGGGAAGAAACTGGCTCAACGAGGAGACTGTAAACTCTCGCGAAGGTGTTCGGTGTAGCCCAGCCCGCAGCTCTACAGATGTCCACCAGAGAGGTGCCGTGCGCCGACACAAAGAAGGAGGCAACACTCCGTGTGGAGTGAGCCCTCACCCCCAGGGGGCACGGCTCGCCTCGAGATTGGTTCGCCAAGGCGATACCACCCACTATCCCATGGGCCAACCTCTGCTTGGAGGCAGCCTTCCCTTTCTGCTGACCTCTGTAGCAGACACAGAGCTGCTCAGAGTTTCTGAAGCTCCGGGTGTGGTCCACGTATATGCGCAGCGCTCTTACGGGACACAGCAACGCCAAGGCTGGATCTGCCTCCTCCGAGGGCAGTGCTTGCAGGTTCACCACCTGATCGCGAAAAGGTGTGGTGGGAACCTTGGACACGTATCCAGACTGGGGTCTCAGTAGTGTTGTTTTTGGCGGCCTGTTTTAATTTTAGGTTTAGTCTAGTCTTTGTGTGAAGCTGTCATTTTAGTTTTATTAGTTTTAGTCACGTTCATACTCTTTTTAGTCTAGTCAAGTTTTAGTCAACTAAAAGTCTGAGCATTTTAGTCTTATTTTAGTCAGAATTATCCATGACTATTTTCGTCTAGTTTTAGTCGACGAAAACTGATGACATTTAGTCTAGTTTTAGTCAATGAAAATTGTATTTTAGTCTCTTTTTAGAAATGCTCAGGACAATGTGAGAGTAGGCCGGCCTGAACACAAGGCACTCTTCGCTCACCGAAAATGCTTGGAGGTCCCCGACCCTCTTGATAGAAGTGAGCGCGGTCAGGAGCGCTGTCTTAGCAGACAAGAATTAAGCTCAACTGAGTCTAGAGGCTCAAAGGGATCCCTCTGAAGGCCAGCCAGGATGGTAGAGAGATCCCAGGAGGGCACCAGGGGTGGCCTAGGAGGATTTAACCTTCTGGCACTCGTCAGGGTCCTGAAGCAACACTAGGTCTCAGGACAATGTGAGAGTAGGCCGGCCTGAACACAAGGCACTCTTCGCTCACCGAAAATGCTTGGAGGTCCCCGACCCTCTTGATAGAAGTGAGCGCGGTCAGGAGCGCTGTCTTAGCAGACAAGAATTAAGCTCAACTGAGTCTAGAGGCTCAAAGGGATCCCTCTGAAGGCCAGCCAGGATGGTAGAGAGATCCCAGGAGGGCACCAGGGGTGGCCTAGGAGGATTTAACCTTCTGGCATCCCTCAGGAACCTGACGATGAGACCAGGGACCGGCCGTCCACTGCATCGTGATGTGCTGCGATAGCAGCCACATACACTTTCAAGGTGGAGGCTGACAGCCTTCACTCCAACCTTCCTTGCAGGAAAGAAAGCTCTACTCCAATTGTGCATCGTCGGGGGTCTTCTTTGCGAGAAGAACACCAGATCACGAACAGACTCCACTTCAAGGCAAAATCTTGCCTCGTAGAGAGGGCTCTGGCCTGAGTGATAGTGTCTTCCACCGCCGGTGGGCGATCACTTAGGTGCCAAAGGTGCCGAGCCTCTGAGAAAAAAGGTCCTTCCTCAGAGGATTGCGCCAGGAAGGGGCAGTCACGAGGAGCAAGAGTTCCAAAAACCAGGTCCGGGTGGGCCAATACAGTGCAACTAGCAGGACCTGTTCCTCATCCTCCCTGACCTTGCACAGTGTCTGTGCGAGATGGCTCACTGGGGGAAACGCATACTTGCGTAAAGCCAGAGGCCAGTGCGTCCGTGCCGAGGGCGGCCTCGGTCAGGGAGTAATACAGCTTGCAGTGGGAGGACTCGTGGGAGGCAAACAGGTCTACCTGAGCTCCCCGAATCGACTCCAGATCAGCTGGATCATCTCGGGATGGAGGCGCCATTCTCTGGGGAACGTGAGCTGTCGTGAGAGCACATCGGCTGCACGATAGAGCTCCCCCGGGATGTGGATGGCACGCAGCGACTTGCGCCATGTCTGACTCCAGAGGAGGAGATGGTGGGTGAGTTGTGACATGCGACGTGATCTTAGACAACCCTGCCAGTTGATGTACGAAATGGTCGAAGTGTTGTCCGTACGGACCAACACGTGCTTGCCAAGCAGCAGTGGCCGGAACCGACGCAAGGCTAGTAGCACTGTCAGCAACTCGAGGCAGTTGATGTGCCAATGCAGTCGAGGCCCTGTCCAGAACCCGAGGCTGCCTGCCCGTTGCATGTAGCGCACCAGCCCGCACTGGAGGTATCTGTCGTGACAACGACATACCGAGACACTTGTTCTAAGCGCACTCTATTCCAAGGTCAAAGACAAGGTCCATCCAGGGGCTGAATGAGCGGCAACATGTCGGTGTGATGGTCACGCGAACTGTACTGCGGCGCCACGCCCATCTCGGGACTCGGGAGTGTAACCAGTGCTGAAGTGGTCTCATATGCAGCAAACCGAGTGGCGTGACTGCAGCTGCGGATGCCATATGCCCCAGGAGCCTCTGAAAGTGTTTCAGTGGTACACTATCCTGCCTCTGAAGGAACTCAGGCAGTTCAGCACGGACTGGGCATGCTCGTTGGTGAGACGTGCAGCCATACTCACCGAGTCTAACGCCATACTGAGAAAAGAGATTCGAGATTGACCCGAAGCCCCTACTGGCTGAGGTGCCGGAGCACCAGGTCCCAGTGATCACACAACTATTCTCATGAGCGTGCCATGCTCGAGATAGTTGTGGATCCTGATGCCCACTTCCCGTAACAGGGCAAGGGCGCCCTCCGCGACTTTCGCAAAGACATGGGGCGGACCGGGATAGCCTGAAGGGGAGGACCCAGACAGTGATGCCCGACCCTTGAACGCAAACCGTAGGAACGGCCTGTGTCGAGGAAGAATCGAGACATGAAAGTCAACGTCTTTCAGGTTGACCGCTGCAAACCAGTCCTGGGGCTGAATGCATCTGATGATGTACTTCTGCGTGAACATCTTAAACGGAAGCTTGTGAAGGGCCCGATTCAAGACACGCAGATCCAGGACTAGCCGAAGGCCACCGTCTTTGTTGAGCACGATGAAGTAAGGGCTGTAAACCCCAACACCATCTCGACTGGAGGGACAGGCTCGATTGCATCCTTCGCCAATAGGACAGCAATCTCCTCGCACAGGACAGGGGCGTCTCGAACTGCCACCAAAGTCTCGAGGACGCCGCTTAACCTGGGGGGGTCGCCTGGTGAACTGAACCACTTAGCCAAGTCAGACTGTCCGAATGAGCCAGCGGGACGGGTTGGGCAGCGCGAGCCACGCTCCCAAACTCCATGTAAGTGGCACCAAAGGGACAATCAACATACCCACAGTGGTGCAGCGGTGGGAAGTCGTGACAGATGGCCCAGAAAGCACTGCGTTCTGGCCCGTCACGGCAGGACTCCTCGTGTCCCCAGTGGGACCGGCCGGAGATGCATGGGAAGGCATTGCATCCCCGAACCGCAATGTTTTGGCCGCTGGTGATAGGGGGCGTCGTGGGCGAGAGTGAGTGAATAACCCAGCCTGGGAGATGGGAGCGTCCAGAAAGCGCACTGTCGACGTCACTCATCTCCACAAGGCTGCGCCATTGTCCACTAACGTGGACATCGCCTTCCCGAGGGACCGCACTGTGACTTTCGTTGCCCGGGGGGCAAAGTCATTCGCTGAATGCAGATCTTGCATCAACCTTGGGTCAGTACTACCCTCCTGCATTCGTTTTAGTGCCTTGGCTTGGTGTACTTGCAGGATAGCCATGGCATGCAGGGCAGAGGCGGCTTGGCCCACAGGACTGCAAGCTTTGGCTGTGAGAGCCGCCGTCAGCTTACAGGCTTTGGATGGGAGACGAGGAAGATTCCTCCAAGTGGTGGCGTTTTGCAGGCACAGGTGCATCGCAAACGCACTCTCCACCTGGGGAATGTCAACGTACCCCCTAGCCGCCCCGCCAACAAGGGTAGTGAGGATGGAGGAGGCAGACGAGCGGCTTCCGGCCGAATCTATCGGTGTGCCGAATGAAACGCTGGGCACGCCGTCAGACGGCACAGCAGAATCCCCGGGGAGCCGCACAGAACAGCTGCTGCGGGAGGAGTGAGAGGTTCACGGGCACTGGTCCGGCGGAGAGGCTCTCACTGTAGCCCTCAGATCGCTCAGAGCACTGGCCGATGGTTCCCTGCTCGTGGCAGAGAAGCCAGCACGGGTAGTGACAGAGCGAGCCCCTCCCATCCCCGTGAGAAGAGATAGGCGCGATCGCAGCGCTGCCATGGTTATACGCTCACAGTGAACGAATAAACCATTCACGAATGCAGCTTCAGCGAGCTGGATGCCCAGACACTGAAGACAACGATCGTGGCTGTCAACAGAGGATAGGAAACGACCGCAACCAAGAGGACATGGACGGAACGGCGTCTTTAAAAAGACACGAGCCGTCCACGATCAGAAACTTCTCTTTTAGATGAAGCACCCAGGGGAATCTCTAAATTAACAGGGACGCCGCTGATTGTGCCGTAACGCCACCCAGAACAGCCTCTTCTTCAGGAGAGAATTCGCCTATTTGTCACCTATTTATACCCGTATGCACGGGGAGTGGCTCAGATAATGTCGAGTCACGACATAACTCGTAGTGACCGCAGATAGGGAAGTATTGAAAGTGAAAGTGACGTGACATGTGGCCAAGTATGGTGAGTATGGTGGAATTAGTGCTCTGCATTTAACCCATCCAAAGTACACACACACGGCAGTGAACACACACACACACACACACACACACACACACACACACACCCATCCCCGTGAGAAGAGATACCTATTATATAGGTAATTATATAGGTAATCCTTATGGCTTGTGCACTATTCCAAACAGCGAGGACTTAAATTTCCCTGTTCCTCGCACAAAAGCATCAGACAGTATGACTTCAGAAGACATTAAATATGGTGCTGAAATCATATGAACTACTTTTTTTTACATAGAAGTCACACAGGTTTAAATCGACATGAATCCTCATTTTTGGGTATATTTCTTTAATCAATGTGTCTGGTTCTATTGTGCATATTAACCAGTTATAATGCTACCATGTTTGAGCAATTTAACATTTCATAAATAAGCAAAAAAAATTATTTTGAAAATTTTATATTAAAAAGTTTGCTTAATTGTAATGTTTGCTCTTAAAAAATTAATTTTTCATTTTATTTTCTTTCTTTATTTATTCATTTTTAATTGGTGTTTATTGATTTGGGGTGAAAAATAAGATTCACCCAAATGCATCAAACTCAAATAACTTTTGCACCTATAAGGATGAGATTTCTGTCAATAGAATAAAGTCATAGTCATGAAGATATTCCTTCAATAAACGTCTCTGGTCCTATTGTGCACAGTGGTGGAGCTAGAGTTTTATAGATGGGGTGGCCAAGGCTAATTCAGGGGGTCCATATCAGTGTATTACCCCAACCTGGCATAAAAAAGCATGAATAAATTCTATGATTGCATACTTCACATTACCCCACATAAGTTAAACATACCGTAACTTCAAATGTTAGGACAATGATACACGAGGCAACTTTTGGAGCAATTTTGCTTGGGCACTTTCCCATTAAGAATAGGTAACACATTTTTATCTGGATAATTTAGATCGGTCGTGGGCTCTGTGTCTCACCTGATTGCTCAAAAAGTTGCCCCGTGTTATCATCAGCCTTAACTTATTTCTTTTATTTAACCAGTGGTTGGAGCAAAAGATTACCTTGCAGGCTACAGTGAATTTTGTAAATGCTGTTCAGGAAACCTAAAACTTCAACTTACTTCAAACAGGGCTGACAACTTTTGAGTTCAGCCTGGAGTGAGAATTATTCAGGAAAAATTAACAAGCTTGCAATTAAGGAAGTTTTTTTTAAATTTTTTTTTATTTTTCTAAAATAAATTATACAGGGAACCCTATTGTTGAGGTTAAAAGTAACAACTGATTTGTAAACAAGTATTATACCATTTTTTTTATAATAATGTTATATCTTTACATTATTAATTATAATAAAAAGAGCAATTATATGAGTATATACTGTATATAAAAAACGTAATTTTTGCAAACTTCTACTCTCTAGTGTACATTTTTCTCGCTACTTGGACACTGAATGGAATTTCTGCAGTTATGTGACAATGTTTTATAGCTGCTGTCTTAACGCGATTGAAACACTCATTGCGTGATTACATGAGACACTATACAATAAGTTGTAGTGTATCTTTTAAAATGGATCGGATGTGCATTCGATGTTTATTTCATGCTAATTATATAATGCACTCCTGCTTCGCTTGAACTGAGGCAATGCGGGAGCACATGTGAACCGTCACGCCAATAAAGAGCTCCAAAACGGTATTTATCGTTTGAAATTCTAACATAATTTGAATGCTGAGACTTTGTTTCCTATTATCAGAAGTGACCTGCTCTGTCGTGTCTGTCAGCTCACTGTCTGTGGCCTCTCTGCTCTGCAATGTTTTCACTCCATAAGAAAATGAATGTGTGGCGCGAGAGGCTTGAAATAGACGCGATGAAGTGCTATGCGGAACACCAGATGCGTCGCATCCTTGCGTTCAAGGCTAAAATAAATGCTTCTTTCAGTACGATTAAACAAAGAACATGAAATAATAGCATATTAATTATTGGGGTGGCACCCTGGACACCCCTCCACGGATGCATGATCAGCATTTCAGTAATGTACATTATTTTACAGAAAAAAAAATGGATGCATCATTAACAATGATTGCACCAAACCATGTTTGAGCAATTTGACATTATATATATATATATATACTGTATATATATATATATATATATAAAATTTAATAAAAATAAGTTTTCTTAATTGTAATTACTGATCTTAAAGATGGTTTTTAAAAAAATCTTTTTTTGTTGTTGTTGCTTTTTTGTTTTTAATTTAGATTTTAGGGTGAAAAATGACTCAAATACTTACAATTCAAAGAGCTTTTATAAGGATGGGAGTTTTTTCTGTAGAACAAAGTCACATGGGTTTAAAACAACATGAATCCTTATATTTGTATAAAATATCCTTTTAATAAATGTTGCTGGTCCTGTTTAGTATGATCAGCATAGATTACGCTAAAGAAAAAAACATGTGCACCATCTTTTCCCAAAAAACAATAACTCACTGTTTAAAGTGTTTTCTGCTGATGCAACCAGGAATAATACAAAAATAAATATTCACGAATAATATCATAGACTGTTTTTTTTACAATCCAGTCAAACTGTGATGGATTAAATTGAGTCCATATTCTGCATCATTCACATGTTTATAGAGTTTAATGCTGTACACTGAACAAAGGATTTATTTTAAAACAAATTTCAGTCAGAAACTGCTAGTAAATTTGCAAATGTAAAGTATAATAAAATCAAGTGATTTTCTGTATGCATTAGTGTGGAGACGTGGTTAAACTGTTTGATATGCTTCACACCCATTTAATTCACGTACAACGACATGAGCAAAGACACTTCATTACCGCGCAGTGTGACCGTGACAATGAGTCCTTCTGACATTAATATCCATCAAGGGTTCAATGCGACCACATGTTTTGTATGTAAAACTGCAGGCCGCTGTTAAACATCCTGAACTCCTGACAAGCGTTCAGTGATTAGCATGACATGAATGTCTCATTACATGAGCGCTGAAGCTAACAGGCCACTGAAGTCATGCAGCATGATACAGTGCAACACATCATTAAATACCTCGAAACGCACCAAGGGACATCTATTAAGAGTAAAATGTGTGTGCATTTTGTGACGGTCACTCACAAGGAAGGGTCGTGCACGAGATCTTTGAGGTTGATCCCGCTGCGGTCCTCAGTGTGATTGTGAAAGCAGCTGTCGCTTACTGCAACACAAACAGAGAGAGCAGATACATGCTTTAAACAGACACCAGATGATTAGAAATGAGGTAGAATTACAGATAAACATTCAGTGTTCAGATCGACTAAAAGTGACATTTCCACAAAAATAAGAAGCACAACTGTTTTCAAAATTGATAATAATAATAAAGTTTCTAGAGCAGCAAATCAGCATATCAGAATGATTTCTGAAAGATCATGTGACACTGAAGACTGGAGTAATGATGCTGAAAATTCAGCTTTGATCACAGGAATAAATTACATTTTAATATATATTCACATAGAAAACTGGCATTTTAAATTGTAATAATATTTCACAATATTTTACTGTGTTTTGATCAAACAAATGCAGCCTTGGTGAGCATAAAGAGACATATTTCAAAAACATTATTAAATCTTTGGAATGGACAGATTTTTCAACACAACCCACCATATTTCAGTCAAAGGATAC
Source organism: Sinocyclocheilus anshuiensis (assembly GCF_001515605.1). Taxonomy (NCBI): domain Eukaryota; kingdom Metazoa; phylum Chordata; class Actinopteri; order Cypriniformes; family Cyprinidae; genus Sinocyclocheilus; species Sinocyclocheilus anshuiensis. The sequence continues at coordinate 637,885 of NW_015547712.1, forward strand.
CAACATGTATTTAAGAGACTGAAATGAAAGAAAAACGGTTTGTTATCAGAATAACTTTTCAAATGTAAAAGCTTTTTGTTACAACAGAAATGAATTTTAATTTGTATTCAATTCTAAAAGTTACTCTATAGATAAATCACACAAACAAAAATTCCAACCCAACAAAATATTTTCAAGCTAAACATAATTAGAATAACTCAAATTAACAAACTATGTTTAGTAAACTATTTTAGGAAACAAATAAAATCATATTAAAAACATTTTATAAGCAGGTGAATTGTGAATATGGGTTAATTTTGTAAGTAAAGAACATACTAACTAAATAATTGAAGAAAGAAAGAAAGAAAGAAAGCAGACACAGAGTTATTATTTTTTTATTAAAATAAAATAAAAATGACAAAACACACATACATGCACTCACACACACAACTGCTGCATCCAATGAGAGTTTAGTAATCGTCCGTGAGTCATCATTGTGACACAAGCAAAAGGAAAAGAGTGAGAGAGTCAAAGAGCTCTTCAAACCAGGCCGGTCCCTAGAGAGGTAAAGCACCAACACATGATGAAAGAAAAGATCAAGAGAAAGAAAAAAAAAACACATAAAGGAAAAAAAAAGAGGGAAAAGCTGGCTTTTGTGTTCAGCTCAAACACACATGATCTGTGCTGAGGTCAGTTTCATTCTGTTAACCCCCTTCAGGAAACATACGGGCAACATTACAGGCATGATATGCACCGAATCCTTCACAATAAGAACAGAAATATGCATTAAGAAAGTACATTTTGGTTTCATGTTGGGTTAAAAGAATGCATTGGATTACACAGGCAGCCTTCATTACGACTCTGAGCTAAAGAGAGAGTTCAAACAGCAGATCAGGAGAGACAGATAAAGATGCTGAGGAAGATGATGATCTGCACTGGAATCAGGCTTCAAAGGAATGTTAATGCAGCCAGTGCAAGACAGAGAAAGACACGAGATACTGAAGAAGAGAGAAAGAACACGAGAGAACATGTTTCCTGCTTTGTCGGCCATCCCAGCGGATGGAGCTCAATAAGATCCAGGACATGCTTTGCACAGACATGCTTTTTATCCTGCACCATAGTTGAGATTTTTAAAGACTCCATGAAGCAGAAATTGATATTTAGTGCATTTCTTGTACACTGTAAAAAAAAATCTGTGACATTTACGGTAAAATACTGGCAGCTGTAGTTGCCAGAACTTCACCATAAAAAATGGAAACTTACTGTTAACCAGTTAGCATGTTTTTACTGTAGCATTTTACTGTATGTCTTTTACTGTTAAAATCACAATCATTTTTTACAGTGTAGCTTTGAGGCCATTTGGACTCCCAATAACAACAACACAATGGTTTAAAACTAACAAAGCATTTTTTAACCTAGCCTTTAAATATAATGCATTGTAAAAGTATTTTAATGCATTATTTTGCTTTGTAATGCACCTTGTAATGCATTGTATGATCTCATGAATAATTGTGACTATACTTATAAGACATTATAATACTCATTTATTCATTTTTGTAAACATTTTTCTTTAAAAATTATAATGCATTAAAACATGACAAAAATATTTTAGATATATCAGGTAATCAACATATATTATAATGCATTTTAACTTTAGTTACAATTATTTATGAAAATACATTGCACATTGCAAAGTACATTATGAACACCTTTATAATGCATTATACATAAAGGCTTAAAGTGTTACAAAGCATAGCCTATCTATTTATTAATATTGCCATGAACTGCACAGGCCCAGCAATATGTAAAATAATACATATATCAATATGTTTTAACAGGAAATATTTCAATGCAAGAAAACCGGTTTGCAAGGCATCCAGAAATATGTTGCAGTCTGTTCATGTTTGCTAATGAAACCCAAAAGCACTTTTATTAAAGTTTTTTTTAAAGATGTTATTACTTTTACTCAGCAAAGATGCATTCATTTATGTAACTGTGATTTTTAAAAAATCTAACAATTCAGACTTTTTTCCTCAGAATTCAGAATTGTGAGATAAAAAGTTGCAATTACCTTTTTTTTCTAAATTTTTTTATTCCATAGTGGGGAAAAAAAATTGTGAGCGGTAAACTTGAAATTGTGAGAAACTCAATTTTAAAATATATTCACTTAGAAAACAGTTATTTGAAATTGTAATAATATTTAAAAATTTTTACTGTATTTTAAACTTTTAGAATACACTCCAAACCAGATGTGAGCATCTCTAACCACAGCACAGCTTTTCTGCTTTCAGTGTGAACAGACAAATCATGCCTGGATTTGTTGGGACAGGGTGTAAGTCTGTCTGGATAAAAAGCATCAGCTAAATGTCAAATTAGTAATCACAGCACGCTGTTTTGGGCTTCAGTTAAGGCTGTGCAGTATGGCTCCAGGACAGGGAACAGGTCCAGCAGAGGCCCAATACGAACGCTGCAGTAAACGCAGTCCTGCTGCTTCTCCATCTGTACTGCAACAGGGACAAGATGGAGCACCTGACCTTTGACCTGACCCTCATCTGCTCTGAGAGTTATCAGTTATCAGTCTGAATGAGGACAGAGAGCGCTACTTCATAGTAAGCACACTTGACGGACCACATGCACTGATTCAAACAATGCAGAAACTATATAATGCATAAATGAGTATTATCTATGCCAGCATGCTGTTACAAAAACTATTGATTGTCTCAAGCAGTAGCACATACTAGCAGAAGAGATTTGGATTTGTTTTGGAAAACAGTGTTCATTAATTAGGCCCCTATGTTTGCTGTAATATGGAAAACCCAGATGGAATCACAAATTACGGTCATAAAAATTGAATTTACAGTATAATGTCACAGAATTTGGCAAATTGTTGATGAATTGTATAATTATTCAATATGTGATATGGACACAGAAACACAAAGGTCTTCACTACGACCTGTCAAAACAAAAGCTGACAGAAATGTATTACTATTGTACAGTAGAGAGTACTGATAATAATAATAATAATAATAATAATAATAATAATAATAATAATAATAATAATAACTTTCCCTTTTTTTAAGGAATACCACACAATTTTTCTTCCATGTCAGAATTTGGGAAATTGAATTTGGAAAACAGAATTTGGGAAAATAATTCAGAGTAAAATGCATAAAAATTGCATAAAAATTCACGATTTCATACACTGTGAAAAAAAACCCCAGAAGTAAATAAAAAATTAAACATTTCGAAGTCGGAAATAAAACAAATGGAAAATGGTTTTCTAGTCTTTCTACTTCAAAATTTCATGTTTAATTCAACGTGTGACCTGCAGTTTCTTTGTAATGAACAGTTACATTTACTAGCAATTTTTGAGGGAAAATTGTTTCTACACCATTGTTATTTATTTATTTATTTTTTCAGTGTGTGGCCCTAAGTAATGTCAATCCAAGACTAGAACCACACTAAAACCATCATCATCAAGCATCACGACAGCAAGTTTCACACAGGCAAACACCTTGAATCTTGAATGAATGTCAGTCCCACCAGAAACAAGCAAATGTTTTATGTCAGACTGCTGTTAATTGCATTATGCTAATTTTTCACGAGGTCACGCCTCATTACGTCTCATATTTCCTTCAAGAGTTACAGCACTGGGGTGACACGCTCAGGTGAGGGAAACATGATCAGCACACAGGACGAAAGCAACAGGAAATGAGCCGATTTATTTCGATATTCTCATTTTATAACTCAAACCAAATAAACCAACTAATAAGTAAAAAGGGCTATAGACTACAAAGAAATGTTAAAAAATTCCCAAAATAATAAAATTACAAAATTACTACAACTTTAAAACATAAAAAAAGTTACCTGAAACTAAATAAATGTTAACTAAGTTGAGGTACTAAAATAACTTAAACTAAATAAACCAAAACGAATAAATAGAAATAAAAACTATACAGACATATAAAAAAACTAAAATATTTTTAAAATAATAAAAAAAATTACAAAAACACACAACAAAATTACAAAGACTTTAAAACTAAAACCATAGATAATCAAGAAAAAATTACTTACCTGAAAAAAAATACGTTAACTGAAAACAAGTGAAGTCCTATAAAAGCTAAAATAATAAAAAACGAAAACTAATAAATAAATTATATATATATATATATATATATATATATATATATAAACATAAAAAACTAATAAAAATAACAAAAACAAATGACAAAAAACAAAATTACTAACAATTTCAGAAAATCTCACAATAAAATCTAATTCAAAGTATCAACAAAACCTATAACAGTCTATTAATGATATTAAAATAACACTGGCATACATCAAACACCACTCCTATTGCTTATTACATTTGGCAAAATGTCCAGTAACTCTCAACTTGACCAGTGATGAATAACAACTATGATCTGATAATTTGTTGCCAAAACTTAAAACTGACATTGGATTAAAAATGCAAAATCACTGTATGGTAACTGATTATATAATAATGAAGTCATGTGACAACAACGTAGCATACTACTGGCTGAAATATTAATCGTTGCATGCTGCTATTTCATATTAACTTTTTTCATAATTTCAATAGTAATCAACTTTAAAATCAGAATTATTTAGCGCTTTTCACAATGCATATGTTCATAATAATGTTTAGAATATCTCAATATCTTCATGTATAGTTGAATTTAACAGACTATACCTGGATGGATAATGGTTACATTATGCAACAATACAGGCAATCAAGCAGGTTACAGTACATGCAGTAAGCAGTATGTTTCTTTCCAGCAGCACAAAAACATTCAAGTATTAAATTATCTGTATTACATTTGTTAAATTATCTTTAAAACAGTGATTTGAATAATATTTTAGAACTCTAGCAGATTAATTTCCACTTACATTGCAAGAGCTGTATGCACAGTGCCATAACATAAAGAGGTAATCCTAACAATACTGTGTGTTTACCGATAAAATACATTAACGTGGCCTCTTGTGCATTAATTATGAGGAAATATTCATTCCTCTGGGAGCATTTTCCAAGGTTTTTCTCACCTCGTTCTGAATAAACACAAAGAACTGGCCCACAATAAACATAACAAACACGGGGGTTACAGCCTCAATGTATGGAAGGCAGATGCAGCCAAAAGAATGGATGTCTAAATGCAATGTTTTTCTGCGTTAATGTGACAACACGCACAGCAGCCAATGAAATTGCTGTATTTGAGACTATATTTGCATATGTGATGCAATGGTATGCTGGTATATACGTATACAAACATCGGGCGACATGTTTATTCATGAAGGATGTTGTAATGGCATGTATGCAAACATCAGACGTTATATTTGTTCATGAGGGATAATGCATCGGTATGATGCATGTGTGATGTTAGTCTTAAGTCATGATTTGTCATGTCCTTTTTAGTTGTTTACTTCAACATTCTTTCTCAGGTAGAAAAGTCTTTTTTACATAATGTTTCAATTTACATTGAAACATTAATTAATTTACTGTAGCGCAGTAGATAACAGTAAAGCAAATGATAAAGAATAAACTAAAGAAAGGATTAATATGTGTTAATTATTTTAGAGGTAAATCTGATTTACATTTACATTTAATCATTTAGCAGACGGTTTTATCTTTAAAAAGTATTACACATTCAAACACGTCCAGAATGTGCGCGTTTTTAAATTTGTTGTCTAAACGTGGTAAAACTGAGCGTCTTTACACATAAAAAAACACAGCAAAAACGGAAGCTTTAATACAGCTAGAATGTGTGTGTCTACACATACAAAAGAAATGTGTTCAAAATTGCCACATTAACACAGTAAAATTTCACGCGTTCCGTTAATGACTTTTGGTGTACCGGCCTTCCATAGCAGCGCTCCACCAATGGCTTCAGCAGGAGATGACATCATTGCTTCATTCGCTCACGTGTCTTATTGGTTAGTGGGGTATCAAATGGAGCCAGAGGCCTCTGGGATGTAGATTACAGCGGTTTACTGCTGTTTATCAAGCCAGGCTTTGTACAAAGGAGGGGCCGACATTAAACCTGAGGGAGTTCTGTATGCTGCACCCAGCAGTCCAGCTGAGAGAGAGAGAGAGAGCATTGCTGTACACATAGCAGCTTCTTAATTCCGCAGCTGGGTAAATTTCCAAATTAATAAAGGTTTCACGGTGCTGGGGAAAATATAGTAACAGCAGATAAGATAATCTAATATAAGCCCAGTGTATCTTAGCAACCTTGTTCATTGTGAGAGCAGCAGCGACGGGGTCCACAGTGGGATCGCAGCAGCTATCAAACACGCGCCCAAAAACACTCTTATTAAACACACCGTAATAACCAGCATGTCGATGAAACTATACTGAAGACATCACATGCACTTATTGAGTATAAAAAGCACCGTTAAGATCTTTTGCCAATCAACAACGTTATGTTTAAAGCTATGCACTGGGCTGCATGTATTTGTTTAAGATATTGTATGAAATATAGTGCAAATGGGTCACTGACGTGAATGACAGTATACATTTTTATTGATAATTGTGCATGAAGCTGTTATGACCTCGTATTAATAGAGAGACTAAATGGAATATTTGTACTTATATAAATATATACTGTATATATACTTGAATATATGTGAAATATATACACCACATTGCAGGGCAATTTAAGTGAACTAGTGAAGACAAAAAATTGATTAAAATTAGGAAAAATTAAATACACACTTTCCCAGTGTGTACATGTTGTTCTAGAATTTCAGTGGAATAAAAAAGTTAAGATGAATTAATTATACTAAAAAATGTTGATTAAAAATTATGAAAAATTAATAAAAAAAGAATAATAAACATTGTGACCAGAACCTAATTTACATACTTTCTCCTACAAAGTAATCTTGAATTACAACTGAATAAAAAATTAATTAAATCTGCATACATACGCCTAATCACAGAGTCATTTAAGTGAACTAGTGAATACAAAAAGCTGATTCAAAATTCTAAAAAATAAAATAATTTAAAAACATAATTAAAATATTGTGACCAGTTACAGGACCTAAAATACATACTTGTCAGCTACACATTATTCTAGAATTTTAATTAAAATTTAATTTAATAAAATAAAGAAAGCTTAAAGGGGTCATAGGATGCCCATTTTCCACAAGTTGATATGATTCTTTAGGGTCTTAATGAAAAGTCTGTAACATAGTTTGGTTAAAATTTCTCAATGGTAGTGTAAAAAACACCTTTTTTACCCTGTCAAAAACAGCTCTTTTCAGATCAAGCTGTTTTTGTAGCATTTTCCTTTAAATGTTAATGAGCTCTGCTGACCCCGCCCCTCTCTTCCGGGCCGCTCTCAGAGAGACTGTTTACTTCAGCCGCATTCATCGTGAAACTTGCTAATTAGCACATTATTAGGAAAGGCGATTTGCAAAGATTCATTACAAAACATTATACTCACTTCTTCGTCACTTCTTGACGTCACACAGACAGGCATCTGAGATCGGCTCGATTTGAGAAAGGGGAAAACATTTAACCAGATAAAAAAAAAAAACACTGGGTGGATTTTTATCATTATAGGGTGGTTGTGTAAGCACACTGCCAACACACATTTCAGTTCAAACAACTTGTAAAAGTGCATGTAGCATCCTATGACCCCTTTAAGAAAAAAAAAATCATATTAATTAAATCTGCACATGGGACTACATTGAATATTTGTACTTTTTAACATGTATTTGCCACATCGCAGGACTATTTAAGAGAACTAGTAAAGTCAAAAAGGTGATTAAAAATCCTTAAAAAATGGAATGTGTCCAGTTACAGCATTTAAAATATATACTTTAACCTTACACATTCATCTTGAATTTTAATTTAATTAAAAAACATTGAACATGGAATATTTGTTCTTTCAAAACGGATTTGCCACATCACAAGCTGAACCAAAAGGCTGATTACAAATGATGGAAAAAAAAAGAAGATATCTGTGATCAACAATTTGCACATTTCCTGAAACATTATTTTTGAATTTGAATTTTAAAAATGTAAAAATAATTTTAGACTAATTTAAAAGATATCAGGAATAAGGTCTGTATCAGACCTTTACGAGACAACATTGAACATTTGTCATTTTAAAAAATGCGTTTGCAAAGCAATGCATTTCCCACATCACAGAACAATTTAGGTTAGCTAGTAAAACAAAGTGAATAAAGTGACCAGTTACATGACCTAAAATATGTACTTTCTCTTAAACATTAATCTTGAAATTTGAGTAAAAATAAATAAATTATGGACATGTTGTGTGTCATCTACCCAAATAAAAATAAAAGTACAACAAGTAGTAAGTATTTGTTTTTTTAATTCCATAATCCATAAATCCTGATTATCATGGCTTGTAAAATCAGGGATGTCCCAATTTTATCCGTACAGCCAGTGACTCTAGTGTGTTTGCTGGGAATCAAACCAATGACAATAGAAGAGATCAGACTGATGGGATGTTAAGAGTCGACTGTCATTCTCACTCATTTCTCACAGAAATCTTTGTTTCTCTGCTCTCAGATCTGTATGAAGGCCTGTCTTATTGATAATTCACCAACTCCTCTGTGAATATGGAAAGAACAATGACTAATGAAGCAATTGGAAAAAATAATCTCCAAAAATGTCCAAATTTCAGAAATGGAAAACCCAAGGAAACCTTTTATCCCTTCGTGTATTTCATATTTTATTTTCTGATAGTTTATATTATTACATCTTTTTTTCCCTGCATTTTATGTATGCGCCTGTTCACATTTTTTCACTGTTTTATTGTTTGTCAAGTGAAAATGGTGGGCCTGATAAAAAAAAAAAAGACACATGATTTGAGGAATCCTTCATGTTTGGAGCACAGTTATTGTTGCATTGTTACACTTTAGTTTACACTAATTAAAACCATAAAAAAAATCACATTACTTGAAATAAAAATTAAAAAATTAATGGAAATAAAAAATAAATAATACAAACGATATACATTTAAATAAATTAAATAATCTTTAGTTTAAATAATGAAATAAAAAATAACTAATAAATAAAAATAACTTATTTTATTTCAGTCTGTAGTGAAATAATCAAATTAAAAACTGAAATTTAAAATAGACATTTAAAAAAACAAACAAACAATAAAAATGACTAAATCACAACAAAATTAAACAACATTAGTGGAGCACTAATGTCAGATCACTAACTATGAGCAGCAGTTATAGTGTTGCCAGCCTCTTGCGTATTTAAACCACATTACACTGACACACACTGCCGGCGTAAGCGTCCACCCCCGCACAGGCATATGAAAATTAAAATCTACCCGACGGCCCTCTTCAGGGCAGTTTTCCATCACGCATCTTTATGAATCTCAGATTTCATCAGATTTCAATGAGAGACGTTAATGGAGGACGCCACTGCAGACGCTATGAGTAGATTATCATGCATCAAAATAGATACGACGACCCCAGATGTTTGATACAGATGATTTGTGGGGGGTCGACGTGGTTTTAGTCAGGGTCAAAGGTCAGTCTCAAAGCCACCGTTTTGTAGATTTACAAAGCATGAGAATGTTATATGTGGACTGAAATTAGCTGAACATATGGTGATTTAACCATCAACACAAACACTCATCCAGATGTTACTGAACTACATCATTAACATACTGAAACAGTTCACCTGAAAATAACCATCCTGTCATCATTTACTCACCATAATGTCTTTACAAACCCATATGACTCTCTATCTTTCTTCTGTGGAACACAAAAGGTGTATTTCTGAAGCGTGAAAGTGATTGAGGAACTGCGCTCATCAAGCCCCAAAGACTCCATAAGGCTTGAAAAATAGCACCAAAAGGCATAGTGTGCACATTTATGATACTTTTATAATGCTTTTTAGTTATTTGGAGACCCAAGTCCTTATCCACCTTCATATATGATCAAAAACTAAAATCATAGGATCCTTCCCTAGTGCCCTTGTTTAGTATGGCGATGCTTATTAACGTACAAAATTTTAATGCCGGTAAGATTTTTTAATGTCCTAGAATGAAGTCTCTTCTGCTCATCAAGGCTGCATTTATATGATTAAAAATACAGTAAAAACAGTAATATTGTAAAATATTATTACAATTTAAAATAAGTTTTCTATTTCATCAAAAATACAGTGAAAACAGTAATATTGTGAAATAATATCGCAATTTAAAATAAGTGTTTTCTATTTAATACATCTTAAAATGTAATTGATTGCTGTGATCAAAGCTGAATTTCCAGCATCATTACTCCAGTCTTCAGTGTCACATGATCCTTCAGAAATCATTCTA
>NW_015547712.1:649234-652219 GCF_001515605.1 Sinocyclocheilus anshuiensis
GAACTCAAGGAGCGGAAGGCCTGCGATCGGACACCGAGGTTGCTTTGTTTCTTCTCGATAGGTGAGTAACACCGTGTCTGCGCCGCAACAGCTAAAGTCTGTCTAGTTCACTGGACGCGACAAAGCAACCGTTGAAAATCATTTGAAATTTGTGTCAATACGTCATGAATAGAACGCAGCAGCAGTTTTCTGTCGGGGATTTGTCGTGTCGTGCCGCGCCACATCCAGTGTAGACCATAAATATGTATATATATCTATGGTGTAGACAACATCACTGATTATAATGAGTTCTATAGTATTTTGTCGCGCCGCACCGCTCGCGTCCGGTGTAGAAATGGTGTAACATTGGTTTTGCTTTGTTTCACAGAACTAATCGTTGCCTGGGTTGTGTACGTAGCTGTGGGGCGGAGCTATCAAAATAGGGGCGAGACCCTTTTGGGGTAGGGCGTGTTTGTTTTGGTGATTTCAAATGTCAACATTGGCTACCAGAAATCGCTTCCCCCACCTTTAATTTTAAATGGAAAGAGCACAGACAAAGCGACTAACAAATGAGGACAATAGAAGCAATCAAAACCAACAAAAGAGCAATAATTTACAAGTGCTATATTAGTATATTATTATAGTGTTATATTTCAATTTCACAAAGAAACGTACAGTATTTTGTCCAAGCAATAATAAAAGAACACATTTAATTTATAATTTGTCTTTAATCTCCTTTTGTTAAAAAAAAAATCGTCAGTTGAGTTGAGTGAATAGTTACATCCCTAATTATCAACGTTGAAAACCGTTGTGCTGCTTCATATTTTTGTGAAAACCCATTTTTATTTTCAGGATCCTTCGATGAACAGGAAAGTTCAAAATAACAGCATTTATCTGAAATAGAAATCTTTTGCAACGTTAGAAATGTCTTTACTGTCACTTTCAATCAATGTAATGCATCCTTGCTGATGAAAAGTCTTAATTTCCTGTCGTTGGGTATGCCGTGTGAAGTGCAGTATTGCGGTAGTCACGTGTGCTGTTGTTTAGTATGCAGTGGTGGGCTGCGTTCAGCACACTGCAGTAAGGGAAGACCCTCAGCTCTCTCTCTGCTGCAGCGCTGCTTTACAGCATCTGTGATTTCAAACACACTGCTCATGGCTGGAGTTTCCTGACTCTGCAGTGCACTTATTTCCCCTGACAGAGAGACTCCTCTTAACCCTGTCTCTCTCGCTTCCACTCTAGCTGTCTCTCTCGCTCAGATTTTGGAATCAGCTTATTTCCCAAGACACAACAATCTCTCCGCTTGTGTCTGTCTCTCTGCTCTGAGCACAGCTGTCCTAATGAATCTGGCTGTAAGCAGCTGCCTTCATCGCATTCAATTCTCCGGACGACATCAGCAATTACAGCACAGCTTCACTGTTATCTCTACAAGACTGCAGATCCTCTGCTGCCCATTTCATCCTCTTGCTCGCTTTTCATCCTGCTTTCTTTTAAGCCCTCCCATTTCTAAGATCCTCTCCGTATTTGCACTCGAGACATTTATAACATGTTTTTTTCACTCTAGCTATATTCTCATTGGTCAACGGATTCCCAAATTGGTGCTTAACAGGCAGCAGACGTTAACATTTTCTTAGCTTTTGGTCACATAAGTGCCACTTTCGTGAACAATTGTGTTTTTCCTCTAAATCCATCATGCAACCTACGATTTGGAACTAAACTGAAAAAAAAAAATTGGATTTACTTTTTACAATTTTCACTCAAAGATTGGTAGCTCTTTATTTTGATAGTCCACTTTAGACATTCTACTAAATAGAAGTAACTTTGCAACTCCATGTCAACTAGCAGTCATTAGAGTATTAGAAGACTGTCTACTTAATATCGGCTAACACTTTATTTTGATGCTCCCTCAACAGACATGCAACTCACTATAAGTATCTTTGCAAGTATGTCAACTTATTCTCCTAACCCTAACAGTCTACTAATACTCTAGTGAGAGTTAGATGACAAGTAGTTGCAAGTGAACTTGAGTTTGTTGACATGTAGTTGCAAAGTTATATAGTCAGTAAAATGTCTAAAGTGGACTATTGAAATGAAGTGCAACCCAGAAATTGCTAGTAAATTTCACAAATAATTACAAGGAAACAGCAAGTAACACATTGAATTAAACATGACATTTTGAAGTATACTTAAAAATAGCTAAAATAGCATTTACATTGAAAAAGGACCATAGAAATGTCACAGAATTAAAAAACAGTGAGTTTTGCATAGAAAAACATCACACATTTTCTTCAGAAAATAGTTGTGGATCTCTTTCTATTCTTTTTTTTTGGGGGGTCGGATCAGGGTCCATATAACAATACCAATCATAACCTAAATGCTGTTCTTCTGAACTTTCTATTCATCAAAGAATCCTGAAAAATAAAATGTCACTGTTTCCACAAACATATTTGGCAACACAACTGTTTTCAACATTGATAATAATCTGAAATGTTTCTTGAGGAGCAAATCAGCATATTAGAATGATTTAAAACATATTACAATAGCAACCACTTATTTTAAATTGTAATAATATTTCACAATAATACTGTGTTTACTGTATTGTTGAGCAAATACATACAGCATAGGTGATCACGAGACTTCTTTCAACAACATTAAAAACCATACTGATCCCAAACTGGAGGAAAATTTGCATTTTTTTTTACATTTCCCTGTCATCATATCACTTTAGATCATCTGGAGCATATACAGTGGGTACGGAAAGTATTCAGACCCCCTTAAATTTTTCACTCTTTGTTATATTGCAGCCATTTGCTAAAATCATTTAAGTTAATTTTTTTTCCTCATTAATGTACACACAGCACCCCATATTGACAGAAAAACACAGAATCGTTGACATTTTTGCAGATTTATTAAAAAAGAAAAACTGAAATATCACATGGTCCTAAGTATTCAGACCCTTTGCTCAGTATTTAGTAGAAGCACCCTTTTGATCTAATACAGCCATGA
>NW_015547712.1:661954-662314 GCF_001515605.1 Sinocyclocheilus anshuiensis
CACAACTGTTTTCAACATTGATAATAATCTGAAATGTTTCTTGAGCAGCAAATCAGCATATTAGAATGATTTAAAACATATTACAATAGCAACCACTTATTTTAAATTGTAATAATATTTCACAATAATACTGTGTTTACTGTATTGTTGAGCAAATACATACAGCATAGGTGATCACGAGACTTCTTTCAACAACATTAAAAACCATACTGATCCCAAACTGGAGGAAAATTTGCATTTTTTTTTACATTTCCCTGTCATCATATCACTTTAGATCATCTGGAGCATATACAGTGGGTACGGAAAGTATTCAGACCCCCTTAAATTTTTCACTCTTTGTTATATTGCAGCCATTTGCTA
>NW_015547712.1:662577-664088 GCF_001515605.1 Sinocyclocheilus anshuiensis
ATTTTTTATTTTATTTTAAGTTGTAGTAAGTTTGTGTTTTTGATATATATATATATATATATATATATATTTAAATATGGACCACTTTAATGATACTTTTATGGTGCTTTTGGACCGTGAAGAGCTTATGTTGTGTGGAAAATAACATTTTAAAAAGGTTTGAACATTTTTTGCTGAACTGTTCCTTTAAATCCCTGACCCTCCAGCACATTTGAACATCTAAGCAGGATTTTCCAATATTACACTCTATAACTCATAAAGGCAAACCAAACCCTTTGCGTCAGCTCACGAGAAGATATCTGCTCCTCTCGGCAGACCCGAGTTCAGCCTCACTCTCTCTCTGTCCATCAGCATCAGCGTCCTGAAAGCCCTGACCTCAGGCCGGCCTCTCCGAGGGCCACGCGAGCCAGACCCGGTGCATGGGGCCAGAGACCGACATTAAGATTTGACGGTGCGGTTGCATGATCTGAGTGTCTCCTCTCATAATGGTGCTAGTGAACAGGACAGAGAGTAGATGAAGCTGAATTATTCACCCCTGCCATTACACACATTCTGCCCTGCAAAAGCACCTTCCTCCATTATTTAAAACCGGTGAGTATAAGCAGTGGCTTTTACAGCGTGTGGAGAAGAATCCAGTGCACTGGAGTGGGTGTTAGTGAGGAACCGACAAGCCATCAGAGAAAGAGGTTAAATTTAGGCAGGGAAGAGGATTGAAGCCTCCAAAACCTAATTTACTCTTTTCCCACGTCATTCAACAAGGATCAAACACGTCAGCGGTGTTTAAGGAGAAGCTGAATGCTTACTGAGCCGAGTGTGCACACGTTCACCTCGCGCTGGACATCAGGACTGTCACCCGACTCAAACATGGTGTCATTTTCTTTATTAAAGCTGTTTCCTTTTGATTCTGGGCCAAGATATCAATCAATCAATCAATCAATCAATCAATCTATCTATCTATCTATCTATCTATCTGTCCTTCCAGCCATCCATCCAACATTTTATCTGTCATTTTAGTAATCTATCATTTCATCCATCCATCATTTTATTTTTCCATCCATCCATCCATCCATTCATCCATCATATTATTTTTCTATCCATCCATCCATCATTTTATCTTTCCTTTTAGTTATCCTTCCTTCCTTCCTTCCATCCATTCATCCATCCATCCATCCATCCATCCATCCATCCATCCATCCATCCATCCATCCATCCATCCATCCATCCATCCATCCATCCATCCATCCATCCATCCATCCATCCATCCATCCATCCATCCATCCATCCATCCATCCATCCATCCATCCATCCATCCATCCATCCATCCATCCATCCATCCATCCATCCATCCATCCATCCATCCAACATTTTATCTGTCATTTTAGTAATCTATGATTTCATCCATCCATCCATCTATCCATCCATCATTTTATCTTACTACCCATCCATCCATCATTTTATTTTTCCATCCATCCATCCATCCATCCATCCATCCATCCATCATATTATTTTTC
>NW_015547712.1:664678-666161 GCF_001515605.1 Sinocyclocheilus anshuiensis
CATCCATCCATCCATCCATCCATCCATCCATCCATCCATCCATCCATCCATCCATCCATCCATCCATCCATCCATCCATCCATCCATCCATCCATCCATCCATCCATCCATCCATCCATCCATCCATCCATCCATCCATCCATCCATCCATCCATCCATCCATCCATCCATCCATCCATCCATCCATCCATCCATCCATCCATCCATCCATCCATCCATCCATCCATCCATCCATCCATCCATCCATCCATCCATCCATCCATCCATCCATCCATCCATCCATCCAACATTTTATCTGTCATTTTAGTAATCTATGATTTCATCCATCCATCCATCTATCCATCCATCATTTTATCTTACTACCCATCCATCCATCATTTTATTTTTCCATCCATCCATCCATCCATCCATCCATCCATCCATCATATTATTTTTCCATCCATCCTTTTATCTTTCCTTTTAGTTATCCTTTCATCCATCCATCCATCCTTATATCATTCCTTTTAGTTATCCATCCATCCATCCTTTTATCTTTCCTTTTAGTTATTCTTTCATCCATCCATCCATCATATTATTTTTCTATCCATCCATCCATCATTTTAGTTATCCTTTCATCCATTCTTTCATTCCATCATATTATTTTTCTATCCATCCATCCATCATTTTAGTTATCCTTTCATCCATCCACCATCCATCCCATCCTTTTATCTTTCCTTTTAGTTAAAACTTTTTCAACCATCCATCCATCCGCCCAATGTTATACTCCACCCAATGTTATACATTTTAGATCTACCTATTGTTGTATCGATCTATCATTCCATCGATCTATTTGACCTATAAACATTTTAAATATTTTAGCTAAACATTACAATTATATGAATTTATTTGTATTTCAATTCATTCAATTCATATTTCTTTGTACTCATATTCAAATGGCAATTCTACATCCATGTTGTACCTCAGTGCAAAGAGTGCAAAGGTAGAGCAAAGAGTATCAAATCATAAAATTATAAAATTTTAAATGTTGCCTTGGCAGCTAACTGAGATAAAATAAGCTGAAGTTTTGCAATTACTAAAACTGAAATTAAAATAAAGTGAAATATAAATACACATAAAATAATGAAAGCACACAAAAAATTCAATAAAATTATATAATGAAAATATAAAATCAAAGGTAAATAAAAATGTGAATAATACCATAATAGCATATAAACACTACTAAAATAACACTGAAATAAAGGCATCCTCACTGCTCTGACAGATATAGGACTGTGCTGTGGACACGAATGCTGTTTCTCCCACAACTTTACAAATCGTGATGTGGTGAAACCCATGTGGGAGAAAGAGAGTTTGTGAGTGGGCAGGTCTTTATTAATCCCCGCTTCCTTAATTAAAGAGAAGCGCTCAATGGACGGCAATGAAGCATGTGGTGACTCATCAGAACACACACACACACACACACACACGCACACACACACACACG
>NW_015547712.1:666551-684149 GCF_001515605.1 Sinocyclocheilus anshuiensis
CATCCATCCATCCATCCATCCATCCATCCATCCATCCATCCATCCATCCATCCATCCATCCATCCATCCATCCATCCATCCATCCATCCATCCATCCATCCATCCATCCATCCATCCATCCATCCATCCATCCATCCATCCATCCATCCATCCATCCATCCATCCATCCATCCATCCATCCATCCATCCATCCATCCATCCATCCATCCATCCATCCATCCATCCATCCATCCATCCATCCATCCATCCATCCATCCATCCATCCATCCATCCATCCATCCATCCATCCATCCATCCATCCATCCATCCATCCATCCATCCATCCATCCATCCATCCATCCATCCATCCATCCATCCATCCATCATATTATTTTTCCATCCATCCTTTTATCTTTCCTTTTAGTTATCCTTTCATCCATCCATCCATCCTTATATCATTCCTTTTAGTTATCCATCCATCCATCCTTTTATCTTTCCTTTTAGTTATTCTTTCATCCATCCATCCATCATATTATTTTTCTATCCATCCATCCATCATTTTAGTTATCCTTTCATCCATCCATCCATCCTTATATCATTCCTTTCAGTTATCCATCCATCCATCCTTTTATCTTTCCTTTTAGTTATTCTTTCATCCATCCATCCATCATATTATTTTTCTATCCATCCATCCATCATTTTAGTTATCCTTTCATCCATCCATCCATCCATCCATCCTTTTATCTTTCCTTTTAGTTAAAACTTTTTCAACCATCCATCCATCCACCCAATGTTATACATTTTAGATCTACCTATTGTTGTATCGATCTATCATTCCATCGATCTATTTGACCTATAAACATTTTAAATATTTTAGCTAAACATTACAATTATATGAATTTATTTGTATTTCAATTCATTTTAGTTCTATTTCTTTGTACTCATATTCAAATGGCAATTCTACATCCATGTTGTACCTCAGTGCAAAGGAATTGTATATAGAGCAAAGAGTATCAAATCATAAAATTATAAAATTTTAAATGTTGCCTTGGCAGCTAACTGAGATAAAATAAGCTGAAGTTTTGCAATTACTAAAACTGAAATTAAAATAAAGTGAAATATAAATACACATAAAATAATGAAAGCACACAAAAAATTCAATAAAATTATATAATGAAAATATAAAATCAAAGGTAAATAAAAATGTGAATAATACCATAATAGCATATAAACACTACTAAAATAACACTGAAATAAAGGCATCCTCACTGCTCTGACAGATATAGGACTGTGCTGTGGACACGAATGCTGTTTCTCCCACAACTTTACAAATCGTGATGTGGTGAAACCCATGTGGGAGAAAGAGAGTTTGTGAGTGGGCAGGTCTTTATTAATCCCCGCTTCCTTAATTAAAGAGAAGCGCTCAATGGACGGCAATGAAGCATGTGGTGACTCATCAGAACACACACACACACACACACACACGCACACACACACACACACGCACACACACACACACACACACACACACACACACACACATGGCTGTGTAAACAAACACACACTCTACACACTGACATTAACTCAAGACCCGACGCAAACACTATAGGAAAGTTTCTCTTTCAGCTTCAAATCCTGCAGGTTGGATATGTAGAGATGCATTGATGTGTTTATATACAGTGCAGTGACCCCAGAAAATATTTGGACACTTAAACGTGTCTGAATGTCATTGCATTAGGTATAAAATATCAACTAAAATGTCTCAAATGCTGCAGGATCTTTTCACTTCATTATCTTCATTCAATTTAATTTTCTTCATCTTCTGAAATCTCAGTGTTTTTGAATCAGCTGGTATTTTGGTGATTTTTAGTGGATGTATGAAGTCAAGTTGACTGGCTTCATTTTCAACACTATATATTTTTAGCACTACAAACAGAACAAAGGTATATTTATTGAAACTTTTTCAAAAATGGCACTGAACTGAAATGGAATATAAAGCAGTGTTGCTGTGTGCTAACTAAAATTAAAGCTGAAAAATAAAAAATAATCAGAATAAAATGAAATAAAATAAAATGAAATAAATAAAAACTTAGCTGTGTTGTTATTAGTGTGCTAACTAAAATTAAAACTAAAACTATTAAAAATTGGCTTCACAAAATAAAATAAAATAAAATAAAATAAAATAAAATAAAATAAAATAAAATAAAATAAAATAAAATAAAATTGAAATGAATTATAAATGTTGCCTGGGCAGCCATCTCTAAATAAGCTAAAGTGCTAAAATATTATCAATTAAACGGAAATAAAAATAAATAAATCTACAAATAAATAAATAAATAAAGCAAGCACATAGCTAAATTACTAAAATGTAAACTTTCCTTAAAAATCGTTTGATATTTTTTTTTATGTAATGCAATGATATTCAGACATTTGTAAGTGTGATTTAAGTGTCCAAATCCTTTTTTCATGGGCATGTCAAGCTTAAAACAAATTTCCAGCATGGCTACACACAGAAACAACTCTCTTACAAAGTATCATGACATGTAATGTCACGATCTATTAATCTTAACACACACAAACTCATGTTCACCGTCCCCTTGACAGCAATTCCTTTTTACTGGCAATCACGTGTGTGTTACAGCGGCTCTTAATGTTGATTTCATGTTGACTTTAACATTGCAGAAAGCTTCATTTTGCATTACATCTAGACAATGCAACCTGTCAGGGTTTTTCTGCTCAAACACAATCATTTCCTGTGTGTGAAAAGATGAACTCAGTCCCAAATCTATTTGAAAGGTCAGTATGTCAGAGTATTTGGAGCACGTGGTTGATTAATTTGTGTGTTTATCTGTAGGGATGTAACGATTACCGGTTTGACGATAAATCATGATAAAATTCCCCACGGTTAGTATTACCGTTTCATCTTTTAATTATCATTAAAACCATATTAGATTACCACGATTTGAACAACTCGCGATAAATAAATACTGTCCAGCATAAAGCACAGTTTTAAGTAACAGTCTCACGTGCACACAGCACGCAGAGTAGTTTCGTTTTGAGTGAAAACGAAGTGATTTATGTGTCGGTACTTTTTTTTGACATCTCTCCAGCACATTTGAACAATACCGTGATAATACTGATAGCTGTGATAATTTTGGTCACTATAATCGTGACAAGAAATTTTCATACCGTCACATCCCTATTTATCTGTAAAATTATGGTGGAGGATTTGAGGTCAGTCCAAAAAGTTTTCATTTTTTAGATGCATTAACCCCTTTTGCAATCTCACACACACACACACACACACACACACACACACACATTTAAATGAAGCTAACGATGCATTTTTTTCCAGATGAGACTCTCTCTTTGTTCACTTTGGCTGTGTTATAGTAACAAACTGACAATACAATCTGTCCAAATTGAGATCATGGCATGCAAGAGCAAGACAACAACAACAACAACAACACAGCCAGCTACGCTTTCCAGTCTGTGCCTCTTAGGCCTGAAACTCCAGCTATCCACACATCCATCATTTTATCCATCCACTCATCCATCGTTTTATCCAATCATCCATCCATTGTTTCATCTATCTATCTATCTATCTATCTATCTATCTATCTATCTATCTATCTATCTATCTATCATCTATCTATCTATCCATCCATCCATCCATCCATCCACCCACCCACCCATCCATTCACCCATCCATTGTTTTATCATCCATCCATCCATCCATTGTTTTAGCCATACATTCATCCATTGTTTTATCATCCGTCCTTCCATCCATCCATCAATCCATCATTTTATCCATCCATCCATCCATCCATAGTTTTATCTGTCCACCCACCCATCCATTGTTTTATCCATCCATCTATCCATCCATTGTTTTATATATCCACCCACCCATCCATCGTTTTATCCATCCATCCATAGTTTTATCTGTCCACCCACCCATCCATTGTTTTATTCATCCATCCATCCATCCATCCATCATTTTATCTATCCACCCACCCATCCATCCATCCATCATTTTATCTATCTACCCATCCATCATTTAATCCATCCATTCATCGTTTTATCCATCCATCCATCATCCATTGTTTTATCTATTCATCCATCCATCCATCCATTTTTTTATCCATCCACCCATCCATTGTTTTATCCATCCATCCGTCCATCCATAGTTTGATCTATCCATCGTTTTCTTTATCCATCCATCCATCAAATGCACACACACCCAGTAGTTTATGAATAGGCATCAGATGAAAGCGTAAAGCATACAAATGCATAAAAAAAAAGATCTGCATGTGGTTACGTTATTCACATGTATTGATTAAAAATAGCACCTGCAATCAGGCATGCTGCTGTTTTTAATCCATAAATGGGATCATTGTAATAATTCCTTTAAAATAGACTCATTAGTCACCTGGCATTTACATTCAGGTGACTAACTCAAAAAACCTGGCAGAAGAACTGAGTTTAGATCGGAAGAAGACATGGAAGGAGAAGAGTTAAAACACATACATTCAATTGGTCATGCTAAATAACCAGTGGGGACTGTATCTTATAACTATTTATGACTTTGTCAGGCGTCTAAATTTAGCAGCTCGTGTAAATGTGGTCTATGCATGTCTCTTTGATACACATGTGAGATTGGAATGCCACCCACACAATCCTGTGCTATCCAGATTTGCTAGAGCTAAGAAGCAAGAGAGAGAAAGAGAGAGAAAGAGAGAGAGATGTGTGCTGTCTGCCGCAGAGAGTTTCCTCATTGGCAGTTCAATTCAGTGACTGAATTTCAATGGTCCTGCTGTGGAAGGACACAAGTTCAGACAGAATCCAGCTCAATGATATGGAGAAAGGTGATATATGTGTGTGTAAAACAGCTGTAAAAAAATATAAACCTTTATGAGAGACATCGGGGTGAAGACATTAAGCTTCTCGTTTCCATTTGTGTCGATAACACTGACCACTGCATTGCCATCAAAACGTCTGGCTCGCAATCTCTGATCACTGCCAGGTCAATTTACACACACACACACACACACACAGAGTTTTAGTTGTGCTTTAACAGATAACAACAATTAGACAACAATACGCTTCACTTTACTAATGAGGCATACAAACAGCGTGACAAGTTAAAAGTAATGCATTTTATGTAATGACTATAATGACAGCGCTGTGTCAAATGAAAGAAGAAGTGCTCTGTCACTGTCACAAGGATTTATCACTCATTTTAGCACCTGACAGGTGAAAGTTATACCCTAAGTCCAATTGCTTTACAGGGTAGTGATACATTTTGAATTGAAGAATCGGTTCCTTTTCAATTTATGGGTCTACATTTGGATTGGATGTTACTGAACTGCAATTCAAAGAAATTTAATGTGAGTGATTAATTCTGGGAAATTAAGTGTTCTTTGACCTTTATACACAAGAGTTAAGTTATTAAATACGGTAAAATATATAAACTAGGTACAAATTTCGGACCCACTTTATATTAAATGGCCTTAACAACTATGTACTTACATTTAAATTAATAATTTGGTACAATGCACTTATTGTGCACATACATGTTTTTACATTGTACTTATATTTTTTAAATACCTGCATGTAATTACATCTGTAATTCATTTCTGTAATTACATTTATAATTACACTGTTGACCCATTCCTTACACCTTAACCCACCCTTATACCTACCCAGACCACCAAACCTGTCTCTAACCTTACCCATATCCCACCTCAATAGCAGCAAATGTGTTTTGCAATACAATATGAACACAATAAGTACATTGTACTTATATTTTGATGTAAGTGCATAGTAGTTAAGGCCACTTAATATATAGTGGGACCCAAATTTCTATAGGTGCCATCTATCCGTCCATCCATGCATTGTATAAACCATAAAACTTCAAGGCTTTATAAACTTTGTTCAAATCTTTCAAACAAGGCTTTTAGCAAGATGGCATTCAAAGCTGTTAGAGTTAAACCGCTAAAAGGTTTATTATAGTTAACTAAAACTAAAATTAAAACCAATAAAAAAACATTTCCTTATCTTGACATTAAACATTAATTAAAATAAAATAAAATATTTTTAAAAATGTATATTTCATCTTTACACACACACACACACACACACACACACACACACACACACACACACACACTTGTTATATTAAAAATACACACACACAACAAAATTTCAATTTAAAATGAAAACGGAAAATATGAAAAATTAAAAATATTAATACAAAACTACAATAGTATCTCAATAATACTAGAATAACCCTGAAAACTACATTAAAATTAATTTAAATTCATTTTAATTCTACTTCCTTACATTCAAATTCATATTGTAATTCTGCATCCTGTTTGCTTCCTCAATTCAAATTCATTCTTTATTATGCTTGACTAATCAAACACCCTTAATGATTGGAAAAGAAGACTAAATCAAGCAAATATGAGTACCATCAGAACAAAAAAACTCTGCAATGAGCATTTATATACAAAACCAGTGTGAACCACTGATCAGTTAAAAGGTTTTCTGAGCTGAACTACTTTCCTTGGTCCCCTTAATAGTAACTCATGTTTTGTAGAAGTGACAGGAAGATGGCGGTCCTTCTCAAGGTCAGATCAGGTTTATTTTTAGGTCAGTACTCACCAAGGTGAGGATGCTAAAAAAGAAGCCATTTGGAGACAGTGCTGAAAGGGGGAGGAACAAAATATTTCAAAACCCAACAGCTACTGAAACATGAATCTAAACTACACATAAGAAAAAACTGGAACCCTTTCGGTTGGATCTGTTAATCATGTGATCTTTAATTGCAGCATGACAAATCTCTTAACCAATGACATGCTCATTTCCGTTTGGCTCCAGTAGATTAGTTTTTCATGTGTTACATGATTTCAACAAATCAAACCCTACATGGAACCAGTGTTGCTAAAGGGGTGGTTCACTGTTTTTTTTCTAGGCTTGATTGTGTTTATGGGGTGCAGTCTAACATGTGTTAATGCTTCGTTTAAAAAAAAAAAAAAACATTATTTTTCAACACAGTTTACCTTTATTCCACACAGCTCTGTCCCTTCTCTGAGAAACGGGCTGATCTTTTCCTGTTTTTATGAAGCCCCGCTCTCAGAAATAGGGGATGGGCTCTGATTGGTTAGCTAGCCCAGTGTGTTGCGACTAAACGTCCCGCCCTTCACCTCAAACTGATAATATTGCTTATCAGTTTGAGCCCGATTGAGAAGCAGAGGATATTATTCAAGAGGATCGTGCAGAACCTGTGCAAGCACGGCTTTTAATGGTAGGCCTATGTTTTTTGTTTGTTGTTGTCTCATACTTTTAGATACGCTGTTATTTGTACTGCTTATGTTAGCTTTTAATATACGGTTTTATCCTGATTAAAGCTTTAATACAGTACGGCAACTGCACGCGTGTCCATGTTTAACGCTTCTCATAGCTATGTGAAAATAAAGTGTATAAATGGAACAGAGCTGAGCTGATGATCTGAATGAGAGAGAGATGCCGAGCAGGCGACGCGAGGAACAGTATTAAGAACTACTGCTTTAGAACATTGATTTTGAAACTTGTGAATCCATTAGAATCGTTAGAAGACAGAATCGCGATTCATATATGAATAGATTTTTATGTGCACCTAGTTTTCTCTTCCTCTTCTCTAAAGCAGCACAGCATGGCCTCGCCCCCTTTGCTGCCTTTTCCCGAGGGAGGGGTTTATCTGGGTTTGTGATGTCACGAACCCGGGAAGTAACTTGTTGTAGTCCCTACCAGCTGTTTTTGTAGGCATTAAACCGCCGATATCTCCGTTTGCATTGAACTTTCAGCTTCGTAACTTTGCAGATATTGTTTATGCTCAAACAGCAACATTACACACTAACTAACGTTAAAGAAGTGAAATCGCAATCAACCACCCCTTTAACTGAAACTTAAAAAAGAAAAAAATTGTTTTTAATTTTATTAAAAGTTTTAAATTAAAGTTTTGTTAATTAAAATAAAGCTGAAATAAAATATAAATATTACACAAAAAACTTAAATATTGCCTTAATTGGCAACTAATTGCTGAATTGAATTAATCTGAATTAAGTTCTAAAATTACTAAAACTGAAATAAAAATAAAGTTAATATTCAAATATACAGTATATACAAATGAATAAAAAAAAAAAAAAGAAAAGCCAAATCAAGTAACAAAATCACTAAAACCTACATTGAAATGAAGACTGAAAATACAAAACTAGAAGCTAATTCAAAAGATTAATAAATACTATATAATAATAATATATAAACAATACTTAAATAACACTGGATAAAAGGAATTTAATAATATGCACCAATACCAATGGCTAGTTCTTAAAAATGCTCAACAGACACTCATTCACATGAGTGAAATTCTTTCTCAATGCCCTCAAAAAATATAGGCAATCCAAGTGAATGAAAGCTCAATGGCTCCAACAACAGCTCTGTATTTTTTTTCCAGGTGTAACACTATGACCCCACCCTACATCTTGGTGTCGCTGTATGCTTGTTGTGTTCCTAAAACCTCCACAGTGTTGCTATGCCAACCAAAGCTCCTCTCAACCCCAGACATGGGGACAGGTCTGGTCACATGACCCTACTGTCATTGGGGAAGATGGAGCAGATGTGGACGGGGCCCTCCGTCATTGGATGATTAGTCAAGCACAGGCACACAAGATAGAAGTAACAACACGGACTGATGTCAAAGGTCAACACTATCAGCTCTGATCACTGAACACATTTATCTTTACATTGTTGATAATAAAGATACTTCAATGGCCCGTAAGTGAGAGTCTCAGAGGTGACTGGCAAGATAGAGATACAGAAGGAAATCACTTTTCAACAACGTGAAATCCCACAGCTGCACACAGGGAAGAGCAACAGCAAGGAGAGAGAGCTTTCTAAAAGGTCAGATGACACACAGACTGTGATATCTCTTTCCTCTTTCTTTTTACCTTCCTGTCTTCATTTCCCTCAACACACAGGCCTTCGGTGATACAGAGAAAGAGAGAGAGGGTCACTATTAGAACTTGGAAATGGTTACCAAGACAAATATTGGCGATCTTCCTGTTCAAATGTCATCCCTGAATAGAGGGGGTTGCAAAAGTAATCTGATGCATGACGAACGTGACAACTGCATGTTCATGTACATGTCTGCTGGCTTGTATTTGCTTTACTGACAATGTGTGGTGAAATACACTAGAGGTTTGTAAGGTGTTGGATATCGATGCCGACGCGGTAATCACATTAAAGCATATGACAAAACAATGCAGGCCAATACACCAGCGGTGCTGTAGCCTAGTGGTTAAAGGAGCAAGTCATGAACTATCACCACTGTGCCACTGAGCAGGATACTTTAACCTGAGGTTACTCCAGGGGGACTGTCCCAGTAAAGTGCACTGATAGAAGCACCTGATAAATGGCTAAGCACTACATAACAATGCAGGGCAACACCCCAGTATAACTGTTTGCCCTCCAAACCAATAGTTGGTCATCAGGCTTGGTAACCAAAAGGCTGTATGTCCAAGCCCCAAAAGAAGTGATCTATGAACTATCACCATTATGCTCTTGTGCAAGACTCTTAACCTCACGTTACACCACAGTGATCGAACCTGTAATAAATGTACTGATAAAAGTATCTGATAAATGAGATAGTTCTGGACAATGCAGGTCAATACAATAGCAGCCCTGTTTCCCTAGAAAAATCAAATATTATATACCAAATGGTTGTTTGTTCAAACCCACCAACGTATAATCTATTCTGCTATTGAGAATGTATCCTCCGTTTACTTATTGGGAACTGTCCAGGCTAATAGTTACTTCATATAAAACACAAATGAATGTATGAATGTAATCTGCTACTGAAAAAAAGCCACTAATCTGGAAACTTTGGGTAATGTCCTGTTCAATGCCTGGTTTTGCTGAATAAAAGAGTCTAATAAATGACAGAGCATAACATGCAAGACAAACACCCCAGTAGCCCTTACTACCCTGTACATTTCCTCTAGTTAAAAAAAAAGTTTAATATTTTAAATAAAAAATAGGTTGCTTGGTTAACCAATAGGTTGTAGGTTCAAGCCCAACAAGGTTTGATGCATTGTGCAACTGAGCAGAATACATATCCTCAGGTTACTCCCATGGGACATCCCCTGTTATAAATGTACTGATAAAAGCAAGTCTGTAATCAAATTTGGGGCCAAATCCAATAATATATGACTCAAACCTATATAGTTGATCTAAATACTGGGGGAATGTGTCTCCCTTCAATGTCTCCTGCCCTAACAAAAACCATTTGATAAATGACGGAGCGGAACTTATCGCCCAGTGAGAAGCGATTGTCGCTTATATTTCAGCACAATACATAGCGCTAGATGCAATCGAGGACAGCGCTCACGGAGCGGCCGCAGCAATTCAGCACCGCGGACAGCGCTCATCGAGCGGCCGCTGTAATTCAGCACCATGGACAGCGCCGCCACTGCTCCTGGTTTCCCCGCTCTACAGCAGTGAGGAGGGGGGAGGTAAAGCGGGGTTTCCCTCAGAGTTGGATGGAGCTCCTCTCTCTCTCTCCATCTTTGCACATTACCACCTTCACCAGCGGATCTCCATGAGAGGGTTATCACCAATCACATCACATGAAAATCCGTGGCCTTCGGGTTTTTTCCCTCTGACTAAAGCTGTATTATCCTGCCAATTTAGAAGATTTCAAACACAAAACACCATCGTTCAGTAATTCGGGTCTGCATTTGATTTTATTCCACTTTTGACAGAGGAAGGAAATTAAATCGCATGTTATACAGTCTTTGCTCGAACATTTCATTTGTTATAAACCAGCATCACTGAAAAAACATGAAGCACGAATGGAAATTACCGGCGAAGGCATGTTTGCATTAACAAGACTGTCATGCAGAGAAGAAACCAGCATTCTGCCCACGATTCACAACCATCCTCACTAATATCAGCCCACTGCATCCACTGTCTCTGACAGTAAATCACATCTCTATCACCGATGACTAAATGGCCGGGTACTTCACAAATAATACAACATTCACTGAATTAAATGTGCTCATGGAACGCTGTAGCGTGAACGTTGAGCTATTTTTAAAGGTGCAACACACGAAAATTAATAATTCCGCAGATAAAGCTATATCCTCCTGTGAAATTTCATTATAATATAACAGATACACATAAACCAGAAGCTGGGCTGTTTTTTTTCGTGCAAGAGGTTTGGCAGGTAAATTAATCACTGGCAAAGAGGGAAAAGGCTTTAAATCACCGCTGACCAGCAGAGAAACACACACAAACGCACACATGCACGCACACACACACACACACACACACACTTGGGGAGGAGAGGCACCGCTGGCAAACAGCTGGAAATACGCAGCCACTTCCCCCCAAAATAAAACCCAGGATGACTTGAAGGATTCTGGCCTTTACCTGTCAAGACGCCGACCCGGATTTGGTGGTCGTGGTTTGTTAAAATCATCCCGTCTGTCGCCATATTCGGCACCGCTGTCGCCGCACTGAGAACTCCAGGCAGAGCCGAGAGCCGAGCGCATCGACCTCTGTAGGGGGAATGAGGGAAGCGCGCAGGCGAGAGCAGCAGAGCGAAGATTCAGCGCTCATAATATCTCACTGGGAAATCAGCGAACAAACAAAGGTCTTTAGATTGTAGGTTTACATAATTACAGAGTTTTAATTATGTAAAATAAAATGAATTTACATAATTATGTACACTACCGCTCAAAAGTTTGGGGTCAGTTAGAATTTCTGTGAAAAAAATTCTATTCAGCAAGAATGCATTAAATTGATCAAAAGTACTGTAAAGTGACTGTATTTTTGTTACAAAATATTTCTATTTTAAATAAATGCTGTTCCTGAACTTTCTCTTCATCAATGAATCCTGAAAAATATCATGGGTTCCGCAAAAATGTGAAGCAGCACAACTGTTTTGAACAGTGATATAAATCAGAAAAGTTTCTTGAGCAGTAAATCAGCATATTAGAATGATTTCTGAAGGATCATGTGACACTGAAGCTTTGCACCAGAGGATTACATATTTAAAATATATTCAGATAGAAAACATTGTTTTAAATTGTAATAATATTTCACAATATTATTGTTTTCACAATATTATTGTTTTTTATTTATTGTTGTTTTTATCAAATTAATGCAGCCTTGGTGAGCATAAATTACTTTTTATTTTTTGTATTACTTTTTTTGTAAATACTCTTTAAAATCCGTTTTTATATTATATTATATTACATTATTACTTCCACAAAACCAAACCAAACTTGAATTCCTCTTATTCCAGACTTAACCCATAATATAATGATCATATAACTCATACTATAATAAATATTAGTATCAGATTCACAGAGTATCTTAGTTTCTTCTCTCTGTATAAAACACTTGAGCTTGTTTGTGTTGTTTGTCTATTATTGGCTCTTGGAGCCCGATCACCCAGATATTCGACAAAAAAAAAAAAACAAGTAAATCTTTGATCCTGATGAGTCTTTATACTTTTGAAATGACCGAAACCAAAATACTGACTCTACAATACAATAACTGTCTTACAGCTCTAATCTTAACAAATTTTTAACCAATTTCCCCACCCACAGACATCAGTAAAGGTTCTACTCAGTTCTATTCACCATACAGTATCTCAAAACATTTGGCATCTCAGAGAACCCCATGATGTCCTCTTTAAAACAGACAAGGACTTAATACAGTTTTAATGATCTGAGAGATATTAACAAGACACTCATGTCCATTATGTTCCATTACAAAATATATGAATCACTGGCTGTCATAAGTATGTGGATGGCATCAGTGGATCATAATGCAGGGGCTGCACACACACACACACACATGTTGTGTTTCCATGTTTTATGGGGACATTCCATAGGCTCTGGCTGAATGCCATGCTAGTAATGCATGTGTGGGCTTTTCTACATTAACTCACGAAGAGCTCCATCGATTCCTTTCCTGGACTCACAGAACATCGCAGAACAATGACGTGTCAATCACCGCTCGGGTCACAACCTTTCTTATGTCTGGCATTTTTTTTATTTATTTGCTTTGAAACACAGGAAGTCTCCGATTTTCAACCTTCCTTCTGCAGATGATAGCAGGCCTGACCTGTGCAAATACAATCACAGCCTGAAGCAGAAGCCACGGTTCTATTTATAGCGCCACATCACGCTTCTGCGGTGTGTAATCCTTCTTGTTTATTCTTATGGAACAAAAGACAGCAAATATCTTCCTCCTATGTCAAGATTCATTATTCATGAGCACATTTAAGTGTTGGGAAAGCATAAAGACAAAGATATGTATTAATCCAACACTTTACTGAGAATCTGTGAGGGAAACGGTGAGAAAACAGGTATTGCGTTGTGTTTTCTAAGCTACTGAATTGATATTTCTAAGCTATTCTAAATGGTTGGGGTCCATCCTTCAGTGTAAGTCTGTGGGATTTTTTTTTTCACAGTTGTTTATAGGTAGCATGTATGTGGAGCGTTCAAAGTGAGCAGACGAGCACCAGCCTCATTATTTCAGTTCTGCATCTCTGAACCTTCTCTTGCATAACACTTCTGTCTGATCATAAAGCAAATCAAGTACATCAGGCATACAGACTGGAGGCTGCAATTTTATGGAGAACTTGCACAAACGCAAAGAATTTACAGAAACTCCTTACTGACTGACTAAGCATATACTTTGCAAATATGTTTATCAATGTTGAAAACTGTTGTGCTGCTTCGTATTTTTGTGGGAACCATGATACAGTTTGTTTTTCAGGATTCGTCAATGAATAGAAAGTTCAAAATAACAGAATTCATTTGAAATCTTACTGATTCATATGCTTGCACTTAGTAGTGTATCACAGTTTACACAATTATAATATGCAGCACAACTACTGGATAAATAAATAAAGTAAGTAAGCAAGTAAGCATAAGCAGCAAATCAGCATATTAGAATGATTTCTAAAGGATCATGTGACACTGAAGACTGGAGTAATTATGCTGAAAATTCAGCTTTGATCACAGCAATCAATTACATTTTAAGATGTATTAAATAGAAAACAATTATTTTTACTTGTAATAATATGTAATTATTACCCCAATAACATGACATTCAGCCCCTGGAATGCGAATTTTACAGGACGAACCCCGCCGGAAAAAGTGTATTTTACCCCCCGGAACGCGATTTTTACCGGGGAACCCCCCTTGAAACGCGATTGGGCTAGTTTTGAGTAGCAATTGGGCGGGTTTTGTTGTGAAACCCTGGCAACCCTGATTGGCACGTTATGTTGAGTTTCTGCATTGTTAAGTATTACCAGCAGAGGGCTCTAATAGGTAGATTTAATACACTGAGCTGAATTGGTTATGACAGATCCAATAATTTGATCCAAAAAGATGGACTATTCTTCTGTGTTTCTACCTGATTGTGATTTGATGGACATAAACAGTTACGCACATGCTCTGTTTATATTAGTCCCTAGCCTTAAACTCAATCTAGCACAGGCCTAATTACTTTTGAACATAATTTATTCAATGAAAGTTGTAGAAAGTCACTCAAAAGCATGTTTTTGACTAAATGCAGGCCTAAGCACGACAAAATATACAATACACTGTAAAAAATAAGTGTAATTTTAACTGTAAAATTTTGTAAAAACGCGGAGACTGATAAAAACTGTTAATAGGTTAACAGTAAGTTCCCGTACTATATACAGGGAAAAACTGTAAAATATTTTACAGTAAAATGCTGTTAATTTTACAGTTTTTAGAAGTAAAAATAACAAATCATTCTGGCAACCACAGCTGCCAAAATTATTAATTAAAAACTACAGAATTCTTTTTACAGTGTAGGCTAATACTTAAAATCACTAATTGAAACCGAAAACCGTACAGTTTCGCGGTATTTAAAAATCAATTTATCAATCAATTTTGCCTTAACATAGACATTGCATGCTTCAAATGGAACGTAGAAGGGAATGTTCAAAGGATGATATATCTAATGATAAGTAAATATTTACAATATGAAATATAAGTTATGCAAAGGAGACTTGTGATGAGACTTTGATGGACATCAACAAAGCGTTAAACACGTTCCAGCATACTGAGTTGAGAAAGATCCATTTCGCTCTCATTTTCCACCAGCACAGAAAATTGCCTGGAGGAAGAGAGAATCAAATCCATTACATCTGATTCTCGCGCGCGTTCTGTTCCGAATTAATCCGCGCGCCGGTCAGCGGTGTCGCATTACATCTGCAGGACGACGAGCGTTGAGCTGCTGTGAACCCACCGCTTTTTAGTTGCAAATGTCAGTACAGCAGCGTTATTTGCATTCGCTGAGCAAACAGGAAGGAACGACGTGGAACATCAAATCACCACTAAAGTAGAAACAGAAGAGATCATCGGTACAAGACTAAACAATAGCCTACATTATTTATCATAAGTCAAATACAGATAAATACCATATGTAAATGTAAACAAAAAGCATGATTGTGCTATATAAATAAAGTTTGACTTGACTTAAATTGCAGGAAATTTATGGAAGAAAAATAACTTTAAGAATGTATTATCACAACTGGAAGGAAATGGGATATTAAAGGTCTACTACAAAAAATACATAATCGAATTAGTTAAATTTGTACATGAAACTGGTCATATTAGAACAATGTAAGAGTATATAGATGGTCTGTAACTAGCCAAGAAACAAAAAGGCAAATAAATAATAATAATACATACTGGTAAAAAATGTATAGCCTGAATGCACTGTAAGTCGCTTTGGATAAAAGCGTCTGCTAAATGCATAAATTAAAATAAATAAAGAACAGATGAGAAGAGACAAGCTCTGATTTGGCACCATGTGCTGGTTTTGCAAAGGTTAGCATGTAATCTGACCTCCATATCTCCATCCTAGAGTTCATCTAAACAACACTAGATCACATAACCTAAAAATGAACACATAAAAGGTTACACAATGATGCCAGGAATCAAAACGACAAGAGAAGAGCACATTAGCCATCAGTTCATTACACAAGCGGTCCAACATTGATGCTTCAATCATGAGTCACGTACAGCTCACCGAATGATCTCCTACAAACCGCCCGCGGACGTTTAGTGTGCTTGAATTATGTTTGCTCTAATGCATATACTACTTTGAGAAATGCGTATTTAAATCACTGCAAAATCTTTTTCTTTTCTTTTCTGATGTTGATTGCTATGTTTTGAATTCTTGTTGAATCCTGCCTTGTCAAACCTCTCTGAACCTTGTAGCTTTTTGAGGCTCAAAACTAGAGTATGAAACTAGAGAAATCAACTTCAGCTCATTCAACTCATTCCATTTTGATTTCATGGTGACTTTAACCCTGTAAAGCCTGACATATGAAATAATAGTCAGAGAATTCAGTTTATTGAACCTTTGGTCAAAATAATAATAAAATCATATGCTTTATGTTTTACATATGATACTTCAGGTTTTTTTCAGACTGGCTCATATAGTCTGATATAGTGAAAATATTAAGGACAAAACAGCTACATTTTATTCAGAGGCTCAAACTGAGCAAATATATGCAACTTGGTGCAGATGCTGATATTTATATGGACAAAAAGTGATGACATTTTCATAGTTGTAATGTAAATCAGTGAGATCTTTGTAACGTATAGTAGATACTTACAGAAAATTATAGAAATATTAGTTGTCACTCTATACCCCCCAATCATTTCTTAGTAAGATGATATCTAAATGCTTAGTTTGATGATCAAAACATATAATGCAATGCAATACAATGATGATTGAGAGATGAATAAACTTTCCTCAAAGGCCTGATAATCATATTTGGTACTCACATTTGAACATGATTTTATGGATAATCAAGTAAAGCTAAGTTGCTTCAGTCCAATAAGTGTTCAGGTTGAAATATTATAACAATCAAGGGTGTAGAATTTAGTAGGGATGCTAGGGACATGTCCCTAACAATAGGCCTATCCAGCGACTGCTAAATTATCCCGGACCCTAGCAATAGCTTTGATCAAACAATTAAATATATGTACTATATCAGTGGTTCCCAACCCTAACCCTGGAGGCACCCCAACACTGCACATTTTGCATGTCTCCTTTCTGTAACACACATTTCATGTCTCGGAGTCTCTACTAATGAGCTGATGACCTGAATCAGGTGTGTTTGATTAAGGAGACATGCAAAACGTGCAGTGTTGGGGTGCCTCCGGGACCAGGGTTGGGAATAGGGATGTAACGATTACCGGTTTGACGATAAATCATGATAAAATTCCCCACGGTTAGTATTACCGTTTCATCTTTTAATTATCATTAAAACCGTACTAGAATACCGCGATTTGAACAACTTGCGATAAATAAATACTGTCCAGCATAAAGCACAGTTTTAAGTAACAGTCTCAGGTGCGCACACAGCACACAGAGTAGTTTCGTTTTGAGTGAAAACAGGGCAGAAAAGCTGGGAGGTTTTAAAAGAGTGCTAAAGGAATTATACAAATGAAAATATGAATGAATTAATTATATGAATGTACCTCTGAAGGTTCTGACTGTCTTCAGAAACGATTC
>NW_015547712.1:684542-685663 GCF_001515605.1 Sinocyclocheilus anshuiensis
GGATTCTACACATTTAAACAATTCAGATAAGTTATCTATAATTATTTATGGAGCAGATAAAATACATATAATCATTTATTAATCAATTATAATTTTGACATATATTTTCTTTATTTAAAGGCTGAAATGTGAGGTTTACCTTTTTATTAAACTTTCTCAAAGCTTTATTTGAACATTTACATTAGATATTTCAACATGCTATTAAACTGTTGTCAGTCAAGGCGTCATTTAAAATACGAACATCATTGGTTATTGTTTTAGCGATTATGCAAACAAAAAGTTGTTTTATTTGTTGTTTGTTGATTTTTAAATATAAAACTTGGTGAAGTGATTTATGTGTCGGTACTTTTTGAACATCTCCAGCACATTTTAACAATACCGTGATACCATGACAATTTTGGTCACTATAATCGTGATAAAAAAATGTTAATACCGTTACATCCCTAGTTGGGAACCACTGTACTATAACCACCGTTGTTATAATTTCGGCCGCATCTGAAATAGGTCATACCATTGATATTAACCTGAGAAGTTAAAGTAGATATGCTAGAAAAGTACATCCTTGAAATGGAGCTTTGTGAAACTGAATCAGTTAAACCATTGCTTCGCTCCTCTCAGATTGCGCATTGCGAATCATTTGATTCAGATTGAGACTTCAAAGCGTGTATCGCAAATCATTTGATTTAGAGAGGGTTCGTGAATCTTTTGATTCATATCAGAACTTTGTAGCGGGTTTGTGAATCATTTCGTGAATTGAAAGATTCGTGATACGCGCTCTGAAGTCCCAATCTGAAATGATGGTTCGCGAATCATTATTTAGATCGGGACTTCAGAGCGCAGATCACCAGTCATTTGATTCAAATCGGAACTTCGGAGCGGGTTCGCAAATCTTTTTATTCAGATCGGCACTTCGGAGCACGTTTCACAAATCTTTACAGTTTTACTACAAATATTATGGTTAAACTATGGTTAATGTAGCAAAACCATGGTTAATTTGTGGTTATCATAATGTTTTTTTGTTTTTGTAAAACCATGGGTGGTATGTGAAATGTACACTCTAAAAAATGCTGGGTTAAATACAACCCAGTGCTGGGTAAAATAGGGACAAACCCAGCAATTGG
>NW_015547712.1:685691-733137 GCF_001515605.1 Sinocyclocheilus anshuiensis
GTTAAAAAGAACAGCATTTATTCAAAATATAAATCTTTTCTAACAATATAAATCTTTGCTATCACTTTTTAACAATTTAACACATCCTTGCTGAATAAAAGTTTTAATTTCTTTCCAAAAAAGAAAGAATAAAAATGTACTGACCCCAAACTTTTGAACTGTAGAGTATATGTAACGGAGGCCAGCGAGTAAGTGCTGTGCAGGTAAACCTCACTCCCCTGATCTCAAGAGACGCACTAGCGACTGACGCTAGAGGCTGCAGTCTTTAGCCTCCTTGTTAGTGCGTCCGCCTCCCATGCCGGAGACCCACTCGGAGCGAGAACGAGGTGTGGCAGAGAGGACCCAGGGGAGAGGGGTTACATTGGTGCCGTGACCTGATGGGAGTGAGGATTAGGGGGGTGAGTGTAACAGAGGCCAGCGAGTAAGTGCTGTGCAGGTAAACCTCACTCCCCGGATCTCAAGAGACGCGCTAGAGGCTGCAGTCTTTAGCCTCCTTGTTAGTGCGTCCGCCTCCCATGCCGGAGACCCACTCGGAGCGAGAACGAGGTGTGGCAGAGAGGACCCAGGGGAGAGGGGTTACACATATTCTCTTATGAGTCAAAGAATCCAAAGAAAACATCTTTAAAACTGCTGCTGTAATGTTGCTGGTCTTACATAATCAAAATTGTGTAATTATTGTGTAATTAATACTAACGTAAAAAAAGCTGTCTTTATGAATAATGAGTATGTTAGCTACCATAGCTATAAATAAAGACTATAGATGACATGAAACTGTGGTCAAAAGTCTATCATAAATGCAAAAATGTTGGGGTAGTTGGATGGGGAGGGGGGTGTTGTCTGCTGTTCATTTAAGATTTCACAGCAAAAAGACAAATGAAGCACAAGCCGTAGGTGGACGTTTGTTCAATTACACTGTAAGGCCTTTTTACTTGCTAAACAAAGTCTATATTATTAGTCAGATGAGAATCAGACAGAATCCATGTGGTAGATTGTGTTTTACAACATGGTGATAATTTAGGCCTTGAAAATTAACCTATCAAACGTGATACTATAGGCTTTATAAGGCTAGTATGAGCTATGACATACTGATTTTTTTTATGGCTCTTATGAAAGAAATAACAGCCACATGCTTGTATCATTTCTAAAAACCTAGTCGCAGATGCAGCACTGGTCAGTCTACATTTGACTTTTCTGGTTTATTTTTGGGTGCCTCAGCGATGACCCTTTGCATCGCTGTCTTCATCATGTTGAGCCGCCGCGGGGGATCAGACTGAGGTACGGTGCTGTCGGAGAGAGAATCCAGCAAAGTGGAAGAGATGACTAATAGAGACAGTCACGCAATAGTAGAGACTCATTCAGAAAATAATGAGCAGGCCAACCTGAAGCTCCCTCTAATATGAGTAGATATCAACCAATGTAAAGCCTGACGTATGAAAGAGTAATCCGAAAAATCAAGTTTTTTAGAAATGGAACAGTTTATTGAACCTTTACACAAAATATTAAAAAGTTTGCATATGTTTGTTGAGTATCACATGTGATACAGGCTTTTATGGCTCATATAGTTTAACATAGTGAGAATATGGAAGAAAAACAGCTCCGTTTTATCCAGAGACCCAAACTGAGCAAAAATATGCAATTTGGTGCAGATGCTGATATTTATATGGACAAAAAGTGATGAAATTCTGATATTTGCAATGAAAATCAGTGAGATCTTTATAACAGTATAGCAGGTACTTACATAAAATGATATAAATATCAGTTATCACTCTCCCAAAAATATGTCTTAGGTGATGTTTAAATGCTTAGTTTGATTATCAAAACATATAATGCAATGCAATACAATGTTGATTGAAAGATAAAGATAAATAAACGTTCCTCAAAAGCCTGATGATAATATTTGAGGCTCAAATTTGAACATGATTTTTCTAAAAAATTATGCATGTATAATCAAGTAAAACTAAGCTGCTTCAGTCCAATAAGTGTTCATTTTACGCTTGCATTATAAAAGTCAGTAAAGATTTGACAGCAAAAACACACGTGAAGCTCAAGCTGAAGATAGATGTTTGTACAATTACACTAAAAGAACTATTACTTGCCAAAAAGTCTAAATTAGTAGAGTGTGTGTTTAGACATTTGCTTATCGAAAATGATATAGTGGGCTTTACAGGGTTAATCATTCCATTTAAATCATGCAATATCAATATGAATTCTAATTGGAAAAACTGTCATTTTAGAGGCAACCTCAATTGATTTTTGAATGGCAAAAAAAAAAAAAGTTTTTAAATTAAATGCATTAGTGGTTTGAAGTACTACTAGATGTTTGGCCATGTTAAATTATGTCAAAAACATACACTTTGAACATCTTCCTATAACTTTGATAAGATAAACTCAGTATGCTGGATTGTGCTTAACACTATAGTGACTACTGTAATATAACCAGACAATCTGAGTAACAGTTTCTGTCATTAAACTCTGTCTCATTCGGCATTTTCTGGGTATTGATTGACAACTTGCAGTGCAAATATCTTCTCTGAAATATATTAAGACATTTATAGATTTGATCGATTATTGGTGTTTAACTGGAGGATGTTTATCAGGTAGGCCTACATGCCTGGATAATGTCAGTAAAGTTTATTTTATTGGACCAATCGTGAGAAAATATTCGTCAAAAGCAATGAAAAAATGTATGATGCACCTAAATATTTGTATTTTAAGCATCAACAATCAGAAAGTGAAGGCACCAACACGAACCCCCATGTAGTTCCATCATGAACCCCAATTAAGAAACCCTGTGCTGAATTGACCTATCGGTAAGCCCCTCCCCTCGAACGCAGATGAGCCAATGGCAGTCAAGTATCAGTTTTGCACGGGGCGCGGAACTCGGACATCTTTAGGTTTCAGCGCCATAGAGAAACATTGGAAGATCCGAAGCTCGCATCGGTTTAATGGTGTTAAACTACAAAAATGGAAAAACGATGTGCCTAGGGTACTTGTAACACTAATTCCAGGTATCCTGAGAGGATAGACAATGTAACTTATTTTATTCTATTTTCTAAATACAACCAAAACAGAGCAAAATGTCTCTAAGCATTCAACCCCAATCACAATGAAGACGAAAACGTTCATTTTGTGGTTTGTCATACTCTCGTTAAGTTACACTTTTCATCTGCTCAAGATGAAATGCTAACGTTAGCATTAAAGCAATAAAGTTAGTGAGTCCATGCTAACGTACAAACCTTAATAGCAAACTGTTCTCACGTCATGTTCCGTGCAGTGAAAGTCAAAAACACATAAACGAAGGTCTATATTAGAGTGCCTCATATTAATCTGGTTAAATGTAAATTAATTTAATCTTACTCTGCGGTATATGAACGGTGTTGATCCGGGATGTTGTCATTGCGATCGTGACGACCGTAACATAATTCTCCCGTTTGCATTGTGATCTGTATTTTTACATATTTATTTTAACATCTTGTATATATCTCTCCATAACATATAAGTCCCACTTGAAGGTCCATCTGTGTCCCACATTTATCAGAAACACCTCGGAAGAAGGTTTTCACCAGGGTTGCCAGGTTTTCACAAGAAAACCCGCCCAATCCCTACTCAAAACTAGCCCAATCATGTTTCGAGGGGGTCCCCAGTTAAAAATCGTGTTCTGGGGTAAAATACACATTTTTTGGTGGGGTTCCCCTGCTAAAATTTGCATTCCAGGGGATACATATCATGTTATTGGAGTGGCTTCAACCCGCAGACATGAAAAACAACCCGCGGCAACAGTGTTAAAGTAGCCCAATTCCGCGGGAAAACCGCAGACTTTGCAACACTGGTTTTCACTGACAACTGTCACTGTAAGACAGTGAGCAACTCCGTTTGTTTGTCCGAGTGAGCAACAGTAACTAAGGGGGGCGAGGCTTACCGAGAGGTCAATTATTGCTAAATTAACCTTTTTATAGAAATGAATATGGGATTAACTATTACTATTGTTATATGACAACTGCAGCAGGTTTAGCATTAACATATACATTTTCATCAGTAGGTGGTGCTGTTCACAAATTCAATCCCCCACAGGAATTGGTTTCTTACTGTTTAGAAGTCTTTAAAACATTGCAAAAGTAATTATAACAAACAATTTCAGCATGCTCGACAAATTGGACAAATAAATGTCAAATTATGCTCTTCTAAATGATCAGACTTGTTCGGACAATGTTTGTCAACCACTAGAAACAACAGAGAACATCTTAGCAATAGTTTAGCAAGTACTTCACTTCCTAAAGCAAAAGCGTTAACAACCATCATTGAAGGAGAAACTCACACACAGACTTCCATTGACATCAGCAAACTCATCATCTCTTCCACATTCACTCCCATGCACGGGATGAATTAGCATCAAATTTGAATGCCCTGCATTGATGAAGAGCATCACAACACACACACACACACACACACACAAACACACACACACACACACACACACAGTCTGTGAATCCCTTCTGCAGTTCTAATAAGGTCATGAGAGAGGATCAGAGCTTTAGATGAGGTGAAGTTTCAACTCAGCAGTAAAAGTGTAACTTCAGCAGAATTACAGCAGCTCTGCTGTTCAAACGCTCACGGCCAGAGAATCTGAGCCGCAGCAACCCATTCAAGCTTTACATAATACATATTAAATGGTTAGTTCATCCAAAAAATCATTTACTTACCCTCATGCCACTCCAAACGTGTGACTTTCCTTCTTCCACTCAACACAAAAACATAATCCTTTGGCAGAACTCATTGGTTTGTGGATGGTGGTTCCACGTACTGGAAAATGGGTTTTCTTAACATTAAATGAAACACTTTGTGTGTGAGAATCCTAAAACATAACAAAGCCACTAAATATCAAAGCAGCCCAGCAGCTAAGCTAACTATTACTGGGGGAAGGCATTTGTTTGCATGCTAAGTGTAACCATATTAAACAACTAATGCAAAAGTGTTGATAAAATTGTAAATAACGAAGTGGGCGTATTCTGGATAAAAGTGTTTGGTAAGTAACTAAATGTAAATATAGATGTTCTTGATGCATCTATCCTGAAGCTAAACAAATGCTCCACTCTTCACCATAATTATAACCCTTAAAACTGCTAACAGAATCTCTTTTAAATCTCAATATATCAGAACACAAAACACTATTAATTCTGTCGTCTCAAAAAATAAAAACACATGAAATGCCACTTAATCTCCACAGTTACTGTCCATATTCAATTACATGCAAAGCATGCTGGGAACTGGAAATCCCTGGCCCAGTTTTAGCAAAGCTACATTAATGCTAATGAAAATTATTCACGGAGTTTCAATATAAACATATTTAGTAAACTTTTATATGACAAATGAGATTGAGTATGTGCAATAAATTAAAGTTGTAACACGTTCATGAATTGTGATGCATTAAAGTAGTAAATCGCAAAATCACTTTAACGAAAATGATGCTGTCAAGCTCTAAAAAATAAATAAACTTATCTTATTACAGTAGTAGTCCATATGCCTTGTGTATGATCTATTTTCTAGTTCATTGGTATTTAAAGGAACAGTTCACCAAAAACATAAACATCACAACAATCCACAAGTAATCCACACCACTCCAGTCCATCAGTTAACATTTTTTGAAGCCAAAAGCTGCGTGTTTGTAAGAAACAAATCTATCATTTAAACATTTTTAACTTGAAACAGTTGCTTCCGGCTAAAATACGAGTCCGAGAATTAGTGTATGGTTTTGCAGATTTGGTGTGCGGTTCTGGCGTTTGAGTGT
Source organism: Sinocyclocheilus anshuiensis (assembly GCF_001515605.1). NCBI lineage: Eukaryota > Metazoa > Chordata > Actinopteri > Cypriniformes > Cyprinidae > Sinocyclocheilus > Sinocyclocheilus anshuiensis. Next base: position 691,477 of record NW_015547712.1, read on the forward strand.
CAGGTTTCAGAAATTGTGTCACAAGTAAAGATTTTATGTGTAAGCAGTTGAAAAAAAAACTGTAATGGTGGATTTGTTTCTTACAAACACAGCTTTTGGCTTCACAAGACATTAACTGATGGACTGGAGTGGTGTGGATTACTTGTGGATGTTTTTATCAGCTGTTTGGACTCTCATTCTAATGGCACCCATTCACTGCAGAGGATCCATTGGTGAGCAAGTGATGAAATGCTACATTTCTCCAAATCTGATGAAGAAACAAACTCATCAACATCTTGGATGGCCTGAGGGTGAAGACCTTCTCAGCAAATTCTCATTTGTGGGTGAACTATTCCTTTAATGTCAATGACACCTCCGGCTGTTGCATGTAATATGTGGAAGCTACTTTACCGCAGAGGCAAGATTATCAGTGAATACTGACAAATGTCAGTGTGTTCCTCACACAATTATCATATGAATCCCTTATTGAAGAATTCTGCGTTGCAGTCGTGTGTGGGTGCAGTAAAGAGAGCTGTTGTTGCTGCTGTGAGATGTGTGCTGCACTTTGATGACAGACTTACTGCAATGAGAGCATAGAGACAGTGAGATGACTAATGAGAAAGTGTCTTACAGAGACAAATGATGGGATTCTGGCTTGACACACAAGGAAAGAGAGAGAATAGAATTACTTATCAGGGTTGGGCAAAATTCTAATTTAAGAACTGGCTCCTTTCAATTCATTAGTTTGAAATAAATTGACCACAATGCAGGAAACTGGAATGACAGGAAGAGAAAATGACTGAACTGCAATTAAAAGAAACTGAACAGTCAACAAAGTTACTTTATTTCAGCACACATATGTAACGGGTTACATTACTTATAATTTAAATCTTCACTGTTATGAATCAATTAGAAGAATCAGAAGATTAGTATGTTCGGCTATGGAGGTAGAGAGTATTTGCTGAAGGATGACAGGAAACCACAATTTAGGTAAGTATATAGAATTGTTTATAAATTTTCCTTTAACTGCAGGCCTTTTCCCTTCTTAAAAGAAACACTTACAATACAATAAAATAAAATAAATAATTCAAAACAAATTACATCAATACACGAAAAGAAAACAAAAAAACAAATCACTTCGATCGAATCACTGTCAGTTTCACTTGTCAATTACATTTACCATGTACTCAACTGTAGAATGACAACAGTTTCTTCAGATACAACAACACTTTGGTGATATCACACAAGTTCGATTTTCAAATGTTCCTGAACTGATATCAGTTCCTTCTAATTATCTCAGACAGTTCACAGTCCCGAATAGAAAAAAAACAGTTTCTGTGTAGGAATAGTTTTACCTTGAGCAGGAAAAACAAAACAAAATAAAAATAGAATCACGATACTCTCCTGATCCTGTATGATGAATTGTCTTCTTTCTTTTCCAGTGTCCGAATAGGTTGGCTCGCCATCAATGGAAATCAGTCTCCACTCAGGAGAAAAAAACCTGACCTGTTCAAAAGGCCAGAAATGCACGACTGCATTTAGTCAACAATAGCATCACATTATTTAAGTATCTCACATACCAGTAAATTAACATACAAAGTAACTATTTCAATGTTTTACAGTATTACATTGCTAATAAACACGTATCTCCTTTCAGGCACGTGTACATCACAGCGACATGCACGTGAAGCAGAATGACACCACGTGAGAACAACTAACTCAGCACTACAAATTTGTACCATAACATCCAAAAATACAACATAGATCACACACATGACCATAACAAACGAAATAAACTTCTGTTTTTCTTACAAAATAAGTGTTGTTTTCTTATTTAACATTAAACTCAGGAAATATACATGAATTTAACTCACCACGTCCAGATATTCACTCTCCAGCAATACAACGACGTAATTAACCCATCGATCCTCACAGAAGTAAAATGACAACTGAATCCACTCAATATCTTCCTCTCTCAACTGATTTGAAGAGTTTTAAACACTATTCTCAAAGTTTTACTCAATTATTTCTGCTTTCTCACTCATTTAATCTAGCGAATTTCTCTCCATCCTCTTCCTTCTCAGGTCTCGCGCAATCTGCTGTGTCAGCAAGGGGGCGGTCCCTAACAACAGAATTCCGATTGGCTAAACCAATAACTTGTTTAAATATTACAAATTATTTTTGGTCACAATTTATTTTATTATAAAAGTATTTGTTAATACCATCAATCTTCAATTATTTACTTTTGTAAACCTCAATTTATATTAATATATATATACTATAACCCTTACTTAGTCTGGGTTACACATACATAAACATAAATAATTACATTGTAATGTTTCGACCTTTGTCTGATATATTGCTTGATATATACAAAATATATGAACTGATTAAACATTTATCTAAACTAATTTCAGCATAGGTCAGATCAATGAACAGCATCATATTTTGTCATATGGCACCGCTTTGATTTCAGACTGTATGCTGTTTGACTCCATTTTGAGACTTAAGGGGAAACCAGAGCATTCTGGGAAATGTGCTGTTACAACAGGGCCCAATAAATGTTTTAAATAAAATGAAATATATTATTAAAAACAATAAGTTCTATATTAAGTGTATTTCTGATTTGTTTTACAATATTTCTAAACAAAATACAAAATGCACACACACACTAGGACATTAGAATTTTTTTATAAATTTAATAAATATATATAAAAGAGTATTTCAGATTTTTTTGTAATATTTCTGGACAAACTATATATTATACATACAAATATATATTTAATTATATTTATTAAACATAAAATATATAAAAAAAAGTTATATATGTACATACGTATATGATCTACATTTTTATAAATGTAATGCAAAAGCACATATACAGCACATAAATATACACACACACTCTTCACATGACCTGTGTGCCATGATAAGGTTGTTCTGCATTCAGAAATATGCCTGCTGCATGTTAAGAGCCCTTCAGTGGGGCCCCCTGAGGCCCCTGCGCATCCCTGCTGCGCTGGTGCATTTCTGCAAACTCTGCTCTCCTCCTCCTAAAAGCCTTTCTTTGCCTGTCCTTTTTCTCTTTCTGCTTTCTCCTCCACTGTTTTTGTGCCTGTTTTTTTTTTAGATCAGACGAGTTGAAACCTTTGAGAAGATCCAAGGTTTTACACATTTATCAAACACCAAAACTTGCAATGCCACTGAACCAGGAAGAATCTGACTGTTCCCTTTCGATTGGGAACTCTACGCTGCATCCCCTAGAGGGCGCTTTGGGGAATGTCTTTGGCATCACCTTAAGCCAAGATGAGCAGGAAGAGGCTGTTGAGGTTGACGATGTTTCTGAGCACTCACAGCCCGCCTGCCGATATGACGAGCTGTTGGATGTCATGTCTCGCCCTATGGAAAGATTAGATCTGCTGTGGAGGCGCGAGAAGTGCGAGCCCCCTCGTGGTCGCCTTGATGAAAGTTTTTTGTCAGGACATAACCGCCTAGGTCGTACGAGTCTTCCCTTTCAGCCAGATCTTCACACTGAGGTGCGGAGAGCCTGGGGAAAGCCATATTCTGCTCGCATTCACTTTTCACAAGCAAACTATGCTGATGTGGAGGGAATGCAGGAATATGGATATGCGTCGATGCCTCCGATTGAAGAGACGCTGGCTAGCTATCTCACGGTTGGTGAGGTATCCGCATCGAAGACGCCGTCTCTGCCAACTAAGCCGCTGCGGGTTACATCACGGCTGAACGGCAGAGCATATGCAGCAGCGGGTCAGGCTGGTGCGGCTTTGCACACGTTGGCCGTGTTGCAAGCCTACCAGGGCTGACCTGCTGAAGGACCAGGGCCGGGGACCCCGGAGGCGGTGGAGGAGCTGCGCCATACCACGGATTTGGCTCTCCATGCCACTAAGCAAACTGCCGCTGCTATCGGTCGTTCGATGGCGGCGATGGTGGCTACGGAGAGACATCTGTGGCTAAATCTGGCAGATATAAGGGAGAAGGAGAAAAACTTTCTCCTCGATGCACCAGTTTCAGCTTCTGAACTTTTCGGTACATCTGTTGAGACAATGGTTGGGAAGTTTCGAGAGGCGAAGGCGTGTTCCGCTGTATTTAAAACCTTTATGCCGCGCCGGTCCAGATCCAAGACTCAAGCCATGAAGGGGGCTGGCTTGTCCCAGTCTCTTTTAAGAGGTATTTTATTTAAGCCTCCACTCTCCGGAGCTTCGTGGGCCATTTTGGACTCTCTGTGAGCCTCCGTTCTTGAGAAGCTATGATGTTGCTAGTGCAGGGGTAGGACTCCTCTGAGTCTTTTACTTGGTTCAGCCATTTAGGCACTCATCCCTTCAGCATGGCGGCGTGGGTATTTCGTTTCCCAAATTGCCCTCTAGGGGACGCAGCGTAGTGTTCCCATTCGAAAGGGAACGTCTCAGGTTACGCATGTAACCATGTATGAAAAATGTCATGTTCAGTTAAAACATGTGATGAAAACATGGAAATCTCCTGGGAGGTATAACATAATAGAATAAATAATATAGAATACAGAATAAATATATTTATCTCCATCTGTAGACATACTGTACATTCAGCACGTTTCTTGACAGACGGACGGACGGACGGATGGATGGATAAATAGATAGATAAAACACCTCTAGGTAGCTAGACAGACAGACAGATAGACAGATAGATAGATAGATAGTTAAAACACCTCCAGGTAGCTAGACAGACAGACAGACAGACAGACAGATAGATAGATAGACAGATAGATAGATAGTTAAAAAACCTCTAGGTAACAGACAGACAGATAGACAGATAGATAGATAGATAGTTAAAACACCTCTAGGTAGCTAGATAGACAGACAGACAGACAGACAGATAGATAGATAGATAGATAGATAGTGTAGAATAGGGCTTTGTAATATTTCTCCAGCCTGTATTCTCCATATCATCCAGCAGGTGTCAGTATATGACTGATGTTTTATTACCAGTCACTACTCGAAGCAGAAGTGCATCATGACCTGCTGGTAATTACAAATAATCTGCTGGAAGGGCCCGTGGCTTCACGCGTCACTCGGCTAAGATAATGGGGCTTCAGCCGGAGGATCCAGACAGAGTGTTATAATTTATTCCAGCTAAGCTGCAAAAAGTGATGCGTTCTTGCTGTAAAAACATCCCCTGAGCCATGAACATAATTCAAAAGACAAGAGGAGGCACACATGTGTGAAAAACCATTCAGAGCTGCTTATAAAACAGCTGCAGAGCCAAAAGCAGAACTCAAACAGGTCAGTTTTAGTATGTGAAAACTATGTTTCTACTTCTGCATTTGTAATATTTCCACTGTTTACTTGGAGTCACTTGAAATGTGTCAAATCATGTCAAACTGATGCAATTTTTGTCTGTCAATTTGCTTAAAGAGGTAGTTCACCCAAAAATGAAAATTCTGTCATCATTTACTCACCCTCAAGTTGTTTCAAACCTGTTTGAGTTTCTTTCTTCACCAATGTTCACCACAAACAGTTGACGGTAGCCATTGATTTCCATACTATTGAAAAAATACTATAGAAAGTCAATGGCTACCGTCAACTGTTTGGATACCAACGTTCTTCAAAACATATTCTTTTGCATTCAGTGGAAGAAAAAAACTCCTACAGGTTTGGAACAAGTGGAGGGTGAGTAAATGATGACCGAATTTTAATTTTTGGGTAAACTATCCCGTTACGGTAAAGTTTCATTTTAAATGATCACTTTCACATCATTATCGTCTGTCCGGGGTTGCCAGGTATCCTATAAACTATTTAAAATTTTACTCTGGTAAATTAGTTTATAAAATAATCTTGATTTAATGTCTTTGAGCCTTCAAAAAATAAAAAGCTGTCATTATTTACTCTTTAATCTATTTGCCTTCATATCTTTCCAATCTGCATTTCATAAATTTGTGTGGATAATAAATGTTTTGAAAGTATTTTTACTGTAATCATGTAGAAACCAAGGCAGATTTTAATTTCTTGACAAACTATTCCTTTCACTGACTATAGACTTCATATAATTTCATTTTGTTACACCTTAAAAAAGAGTCGTCCAGCCTCGACCAAAATCATAACACACCCTCTCACTTTGCTGAAAAGGAGATATGATTTCATTTAGACCAACTGCTGTTTTCAGATGTATTAAACACGCCGTAATCTCCCTATATTTGTTCATGCTTTGTTGTTTTTGACAGAGAAACCGATAAAGCTTTCCTCAAATGAAGCACACACTGTGAGTGTGTGCGAGAAAAGAACTCCATTAATGGCCAACAAGATGAGAGGGCAGCAGTGCAGGATGAGACAGCATCTCATTTCTTCAATTAATCCAATTTACAGAAGAAAACAGGTCATCTGAGACCGAGACGGAGCACTCACACACACACACACATGTTTGTTTTTAATGGTAATTTAGGGGGGGCGGGCAAGTCATGAAAATATACATTGAAAAAATCTGAATGAGTCAATAAAATAGATAAAATAATATAATATAATATAATATAATTAATAATAATAATATAATAATACACTCAAGAAGGCATTTTGCAAAAGTTTCTTTCCTGAGATTCATCAGTGCACATTGCACATTTGTAAAAGAAAACTCACAAACAAAATCATTTTAATATCCCAATCGTTTTCTTTGTAATGGAGAGTTTTGAGTTTTCTGATTTACAGATGTTTCTACTGACAAAAAGACCCCAGTAGTCCAACATGTTTCTTCTCTAGACTTTCAGAAAAGATCTCAAAAGTGTCTCAATTTTGCCATGATGCCAAAGCCTGCAATCAAAAGTCAGAGATCTCAATATCTCTCACAATAACTTTAACAATTTAATCAAATTTTCTCTAAATCAAGTGATCTGAGCTGCTATCCATATTCATTTAGCTCTATACAATTAATATATGTCATCTTTACATTTGTGTCTATTTTTAATTCTGCTAGGGAATTTTTGGAGAAGCATCGGTAACACTTTAGTATAGGGACCAATTCTCATAGAGACATATTGTGCATGACCATATTCTACATCCCCAAACCTACTCAATACTTAAATTTAACAACTACCTTACTAACTATTAATAAGCAGCAAATTAGTAGTTTATTGAGGCTTGGTTTGTTAATAGTGAGAATTTGACCTTAAAATAACCTAAACATCTCATGCTTTCATTCTGAATGCATCATACATGAGAACTCCATTAAGTCTCTGGAACTGTGAAAGAGCAACCTCTGAGCAAAAACATGTTCCTCTGGGCTTTCTTCACGAGGAATGACTTCTTTGACTCACTCTCTGTTGTTTGCTCCGCTCTGAGAGCACTTGTTCTCTATTCTGATGTAATTTTCTTGCTATCTGACCTCCTTAACCATCATCTTCATCTCTTTCTTTCTGACTCACAGTGCTTTAGTTCTCTCAGACTTTCTCTCTGACTGTGGCAGCATTCGTCTAGCGCTCAGTAAAATCACAGTAATCTGTTCTCACATGTGTCCATTCAAGCATTCAAACACATTATGGGAATGCTTACCTATATATAATTGTAAGCAGTGCACAAGGTTTGGTTTTACATACCTGTAACTCGCAGTTCTGCATTGCTGTGGCAGTAGCACACCTCAGACACTCAAGGTGGCGCTACAGAGTTTTCTTTAAAAGTGCGTGCCTTTAAACAAGAGGTGATGTTTTTCAGGTAAATAGATAAAATCATGCAGTTTGACCAACTTACTCGCTCATTAAATATTTTGTGCAAACACTTCCACTACAAGATTGAGTTAAAAGAGAAAAAATAACTATAGAGGAAGAACATGTCGACTTGTAAACGTTTGTATTTACGGTGCTATATAGGATTTTCCAACCCCTGGGGCTCATTTCAATATGGAGGTTCAACCAACTCTGAGTTAAAACTTGAACTCTGAGTTGACTTACCCTGAGATGGGAAACTCAGAGTTTTCGGTTTCAGAACAGCTGAATTGTGTTAGTTCAGTCAACTCTGAGTAGGTTGACTCAGAGTTTAGCACGTGCACCACAACTATGAAAAGCCATGATCAATGGAGCTCAGAAATTACGATTCACCATGGCAACAGCCCCCGCCAAAAAGACTTACATACTACAGAATAAGTCACTTTAATTCTAAATCAAGAGGTGAAAACTGGCAGAAAGGTAATTTATTGAACTAATATTCATTTTCATGGTATCCCACGGGCAAAAAAAAAAAAGAAAAGAAAAGAAAAAAAAATGTGGCAGCAGAAAAAAATGTAACATAAAAACATAATTCAATCAGGTAAAGCTTCAAGCGTAAAATGGGTGTAGGCTAACGTTACATGACTTTACAAATATTTGGCAATCAATAAATATCATTCAGTGTATATCTATTTCAATGTGCAGCAGCTTTTCCCACATAGTCTAATGCTTTTTCACATAATTAAATGTTCTCTAATCCAACATGCTATTTCTTATTATAAGAAAGAAGATTATTTTTCTTACCCCGCTGGCAATTAATTTTACTTGTTTACCCCAGGAAACAAGACTAAATATCGTATATATGTTTTCTTATATAGAAAATGCATCATTTTTAGATTTTTTAGATATTTGAACTTGAAATAAGGCAAAAATCGCAGCAATAAAAGCCACTTTTGCAGCGTGAATGAATGAATGAGGTATTTAAACATCGCTTACTCTTTAAAAAAGGCGAGGAGACCGAAAGAAACTCTGGGTTTACCGAAGAAAACCTGCTCCCGACCAGGTTAGGTTCACAGAGTAAGTTACTATGGTAAGGTATTACCTTACTATGGTAACTTACCGAGAGGTTTAGTTTTGTCTTTTATTGGAACCGAAAACACTGAGTTTCCCTTTTCAGGGGTTAACAAACTCTGAGTTTCCAACAAAACCCACTTTCTGGAATACACCCGTGGTAAGTATTATACTAATATAGAAACATGGCACGTGGAAGAGCGCTCCACCATCTTGTTTTTACAGAGTCTCAATATAAATGCGGGGAGAAGCAACAGTTTTAAAGTGCGGGGCTCACATACAATAACAAACACGAAAAAAAAACTCCTAAAAAAAATGTTGATAGCCTTGTGGGCAGTGCTCTGACATACAGTATAGCGCATTTGTGCTACAGGTGTCCTGAGTTCGAATCCCGACTTGAGGACCCTTCCTGATCCCGCCCCCTCTCTCCCACTTCTCCTGTCAGCTTTGATCTGTCCTATCATAATAAAGGGAAAAATGCAAAAACAAATAAAATAAAAGGTAACACTTTACTTGAAGGGGTGTGCATAAGACTGACATGGCACCTTCATAATAATGACATGACACATGTCATGAATAAGAAGGAGGTTTTATGCATGTTTATGACAACTGTCATTAAGTGTCATTCGCTCAGTTATGTCATTTTTAATGCAAATATGACATTATTTGACCTAACCCTAACCTAACCCTACCCCTGCCCTTACCCCTAACCATAGCCCATAACAAAGAGTCAGTCTTATGCACACCCCTTCAAGTAAAGTGTAACCAAATAAAATGTCATTACTACACTATATCTTTACACAGCAAATAGTTGTCTGCTGATAAAAACTGTATAGCACCCATAATTAATACCGGAAAATTAAATGTATTTCCTGAATTTGAATCAGGTAGCAAACAGGAAGCAGAATTACCACTTGAATGCAAGGAAGTATAGAAATGAAATTAACTGAAATTCAATTAAATATTACCTTAAATTTGAAATGTCAACGCAAGCTCTTGTTTCTGAACTTCTATAACAATGCCAAAATACATTTCAAATATTAGCTTATTTAAAATTCAAATGACTTAGCTATGTATACAATTGAGATGACACATTTACAGAGTTATGAATGCTTATGTTTATGGCTTATTGATACTGTAAAATGAAATGTACTTCATTAAAAAGTATACTTAACTGAATTATTTGAATTTCATTCTATCTAACCTACTTTCTTCAATTCAAAACTGAATTACAGTTCGGCATTGTGTTTGTCACCTTGATTTACAATATTTAGAAACTCATTTGAAATTTAAATAATTCAGTTTACCTTCTACTTCCTTAAATTCAAATTGGAAATACAATTCTGCATCCTGTTTGCCACCTTTATTTGAAATATTATGAACTGAGATGGAATTTGATTTATTTAATTTTACTTAAACTTTTATAAATTCAAATTTGAATTACAATTCTGCATCCTGTCACATTTATTTAAAATATTAGGAATTAAGCTGGAATTCGATTTGTTCTATTTTAGCAATTCTTTCAAATAGTTGGAACTGAGCTGGAATTGACATGTTGAAAGAAATTTTCTCTGCAGTTTTGAATGGCACATGACCCTGGTGTTCAGTACAGTATGTTTCAGGTCTTGCTGGTGAATCACATAAAGAAACAAACAACATCTTTCTACTTCTTTGTTAAGCACCCCGAAATGACTTATTTAAACACTATTCTTCATCCTGTGGCAGTGAATGTGTTTGTAGCAGAGCTCAGGCAAACTAACTCAAACTGGTTCTTGCCCAATTAAAAGAGACGTTCTGACATTTTTTGCACTTTTAACCTTTATTAAAATCAGCCGAAGCTCTCCGCTTTGTATATTCCCATGAACATAAAATCCCTGATGGGATTTTTGTTTTATTTATTACAAGACTTGAGCTCGCATAATAAAATAAGCCTTTCTAGAAAGCATCAGGGGAAAAAATGCAAATCTCATGACACCCTTCTTCTGACCGTCTGCAAGCAGAACATCTTTAAAATAAAAGTTAAAAGTTGAAAAGAGTCTCTTAGACTCACACATCACATCTCTAGAAATGGCTCGGGACCCTCCTTCAAGTCTGTAGGATTTTTCTCAGCTACCAAGAAAAAAAAAATTATAATCCAATCAAATGAAAGAGAAAAAAGTGGTTTAGCACCCAATGAAACACGTCTTATGACAGGAGGATTGTTATCTGCAGATGCATCAGTCAAATGTAAGCTTTAGCCCACTTTTCCTTTCTTACGGCAATGTATCCACACTTCTACTGTAAGAGGCTCCAGCATCATTCCTCAAGATGGATGGTCATACTAGCTTTTTAAAAATGTATAGTGAATTTTCTCCTCTCTTTGTGGTCAGGAAGATTCACCCCAATGCATTTGTGTTAAAAATAAAGCAATAAGCTGCTGGAGGCCGTGAGCTAGTGTTAGTTTTCATTTTGCAGTGTGTTCATCATTTTAACCTGGATGACAGACCTCTGACTGCATGTACCGGAACATCCTACACGCTCATAAGAAACACCATTATCGCTGACTTACACCACACCACCAGAATGTCACGACCAGAATCATCAGTCAGTCTTGTGTCAATTTAATCTATTTCAGAGGATTCAAGTACTTTACCCAAAACTAAAATAAAAACCACAGTACTTCATCACAAACTCAGCTGTGCATCGTTCAGAACTGAAATGAACATTTTAAATTTCACTGCATTTCCTGAGTTTGAAATGAGGTAACTATCAGGAAGCAGAATTACAATTTGAATTAGAATGCAAGGAAGTACAATTCCAATGAACCGAAATTCAAATAAATATGACCGTAAATTTAAACTAGAAAAGTCAATGCAAGCTCTTGTTTAAAATTCTTTAAAATGTATAAAATAATTTTTTTTCCTGCCGAAAACATATTTTAAAGTGCCCCTATTATGGATTTTTGGAAATTACCTTTCATGCAGTGTGTAACACAGCTCTAATTGAATGAAAACATCCTGCAAAGTTTTAAATCTGAAAGTGCACCATGTATAAAGTTATTTATTGTCTCTCAAAAGAAAGAGTGGACTCTGAATCATTGAAACGAGTAGTTTTTAAAACGAATCCCAAGCCGTTTCATGTTGAAGTCAACATGAAACATTAGCATATTGCCCACCCGCTTGTTGGTCTTTTCATGTTGGTCTGAATGAAAATGCAAATTCATTCTTTGCCACTAGGTGCGGCTTTTGGGGCGGTAAAATAGCGGTTTCCCCGGTAATGCTGTACACAAAGCAGCACTGCGCTCACAAATGCTGCTTTATCAGGCATTACAGGCATGATGAAATGAAAATGAGACCAATCACGCAGATTAGCGTCATGCAAAGGAGGGGTTTGGGTTTTTTGACCTTGCATGCATGTCAACCTGTTGTTGGGGACTCCCAAAACCAAAATATGAACCTTTCATTACCCATAATAGGGGCACTTTAAATATTTGCTGACATAAAATAATATAAAATACATGATGAAATATAAGTAAAACTTAAAATATGAAATATTAATGTTATATTAATATTTTATTCCATCATTTTATTTTATTACTTTTTGTATATACTTTTTGACAGTCTTTATTGTACTTTTTGTCAGTCACGGAAGCCTTGCGGATGGCAAAAGCTGATTCCAAATCATCAGTTCTTATTCTGCTGGATCTATCTGCTGCTTTTGAAACTGTATGGTTTCTCCTACCATTGCTATGCTGATGACATACATCTCTATCTCTCATTTCAACCAGATGATCCAATGGTAGCTGCACGAATCTCAGGCTGCCTGGCGGACATCTCGGCATGGATGAAAGAACATCGCCTACAGCTCAACCTGGCAAAGACTGAGCTTCTCGTCTTCCCTGCCTCTCAGACTCTACAGCATGATTTCACCATCCAGCTACAACAAGTTTTGATGACCAGATGACTTTCAAAGACCACATTGCAAAAACCACTCGATCTTGCAGGTTTGCACTGCACAACATCAGAAAGATCAGGCCCTTCCTAACGGAGCATGCTGCACAACTTCTTGTCCAGGCCCTTGTCATTTCTAGGCTGGACTACTGCAATGCTCTTCTGGCTGGACTTCCATCAAGCACAATCAAACCTCTACAAATGAACGCCTCGTGGTACCATCACAGAGAGGCTCAAAATCACTTTCCGGAACTTTTTCATTCACCATTCCTGGCTGGTGGAATGATCTTCCAACCCCTATCCGGAATGCTGAATCCCTGACAATTTTCAAGCGACAGCTGAAAACTCATCTCTTTCAACACTACTTGACTTCATCCTAAATAAAAAAAAAACTTTCTCTTTATTTATTCCTTCCCTTTCTAGCTTGTACTTATTTGAACAATGCCTAAAACTTGGTATTACAAGCACTTCCTGTGTCTGTTTGCCTCTTTAAGAAGAATCGCTTTATGTATTCCCCAATTGTAAGTCGCTTTGGATAAAAGCATCTGCAAAATGACTAAATGTAAATGTATGGGAAAATACCATACAAGCCATTGGTAAATTTAATGTGTCTTCCGGTGTCATTTGCTTCCAGCTATTTTTAGCTGTACAAAACAGCTAATTTTGCTGCTTGGTATTGCAAACTGATGTGACATATTATTTTAATGTATAATCTTAATTATGAACACACTGGTATGTAGTGCAAACTGTTTTGGTGGAGGCCTTTTATATTAGAATTTTTATGGACTTCATTTCCAAGAATGCATTATTTTATAAATATTTGAATTGAAATTCATTGAATTTCAAACTTCCCTAAGTTAGTCATTGGGGTAGTGCAAATTACTTATTTTCAAAATCGAAATTTCTAATTGCTAGCCAGTAAAGTATCACTCATACAGAAATCTATCGTGTGTGTCAGTCTCTCGGTTCGAGGTTGTGCTGTGATTACATTGTTCTTGTGCCGTGCCGTGCCCGGAGCCATAATCAATGCTGATTGGAGATCGTTTGACGCTTCCTGCCGTTTGTCCACGCTCGCGGCCGTGGCTCCGTTCTCCGGGCCTCTGTCCTGTGGCGGTGCTAGTAGCCTAATTGAGATTTATTAGACATAAATCAGAAATAATTTCAAATAGGAGATGGGAAGTCTCCCAGCAATCTTCCGCAGCTCTGATTTTCCCATCTGCAGCCAGTGAGTGATGGTGATGGATCAGAGCACGGTTGATGGATGGACGGGAACAGGCGCTCAAAGGTGTCTGATCTCTGTGACCTGGAGTTCTGCGCTCTAATGCCTCTGACGTGACATCATTAAGGCTGAGAGAAACACTGAAGATTCCTTGGCAGTTCCTTTATAATCAAATTTCGACTTTGGAAGTTATGGTGCGTTCAAGTCATGTCGGATAGATCGTATTTACGAGTTAAATGCACATGAACGCCACCACAAAGTCGTTATTACGAGTGGGAAACTCGAAATTTTCTTTAAGCCCAGAGTTTCCGAGTTGGGGGCGTGTCAATGAGAAACATGGCGGAATCGATGGATGCAACGTCTGTAGTTGCCAATAAATTTTTGTTTAAATTGATAGTTTAGTTGTCCTATAAACTTAAATTGGTCATGTTCTTGTTACGCAGCTAGTTAATGAAATCCAAGTAAAAAAATGCAGACCCTGTTGTATTTTCTTGTAATTTATTAAAAGAAGGTACACCGCCATCTTGTGCCGACTAAACTGACTTGAACGCATCTGACATCGTAATTACGACTTGTCAACTCGTAAGTACGAACGTCCCAGGAGGACTTGAACGCAGCATATGTTAAAAAAAACAACAACAACACATAAAAGAAGAATTATGAAGTTTTATTTATTTACTTACTCTTTCATGTGATTTTATATAACCACAATCCATTTATCTTACCTCATGCAACAGGCATTTTCTTGACATTTTGCCACTAAACAAACAGGCCTATCTCATGTTTCTTTAATTCATTTTAAGGGTTTTTGGAAACCTTAATTTTTTTTCAATGCTTTTGATCTTTTAGAATACAAAATGTTTATTTACATTGACTTTACATATTTTACTTTTACGTACACTATACCATTCAAAAGTTTGGGGTTGATGAGATTTTAAAATGTTTTAAAAAGAAGCTTCTTCAAAAATACAGTAAAAATGTGAAATATTATTACAATTTAATATAACTGTTTTCTATTTGAATATATTTTAAAATGTAGTTTATTACGGTGATCAATTACTCCAGTCTTCAGTGTCACGTGATCCTTCAGAAATCATTCTAATATGCTGATTTGCTGCTCAAGAAACATTTCTGATTATTATCAATGTTGAAAACAGTTGTGCCGCCTAATATTTTTGTGGAAACTGTGATATATTTTATTTTTCAGGATTCTTTGATAAATAGAAAGTTCAAAAAGAAAAGATTTATTTGAAATAGAGATCTTTTGAACATTACAAATATATTTACTCTCACTTTTGAACAGTTTAATGCATCCTTCCTATATAAAACTATTAATTTCTTCAAAAAAGCAAATACAAACTTTTACGTACCCCAAAAGGTGTACATTTTAATAAATTACCAAACACAAAAACTTTTCTGACTTTGTCCCTTTTGGTACAACATGCAGATTGTTCATATTTAATAAGATTTGCATATTTTAAAAAGCTTAAATGAACAACAATACAATAAAATCTCGTTACACAACAAAGACTCATTTTGGCAGAACGTATTGACCGATGTACTGTTCTTGATTTATCTGTCACTCTCACGTTGATGCTTTTACACGGCCTCACTTTGAGGACCAATAGCAAGTCATTCTGACTCAATCGGATCCAGAGTGATGAAGCTTTGATCTTCATGTCCACCTGCATCTGTCCTTTAATGTCAGAGGTAAGGAGAAATAATAATGCGATCTGTGATGTACTTCCTCCATAAATAGTGAGCGGCCAGAGCGTTTTATTTGCACTCAGTTTTGAGCTGGAGATTAGACTTTATTCTGAGCATTATAACTCTATTCATCTGTCCTCAAATGCTTCTCATTTTCAGTAGACCTCTTCAGAGCTTCAAAGTCCAACTCATGAAGACAATCCTGTCTGAAAGTAATGCAACTCCATCCCAAATCCCTTCATGAGGAACTTAAAGATTATGTGCGGAATATTCTGAGCTTGGATCAAAAATTCACACCTTTTTTTCACCCTTTTCTTTCTGGTGGCCTGTTTCAGACAAGAAGACAGCAGCGAACTGTCGAGTGATGATTCTTCAGGGCTGGATGTCTAAACTATGTCTTTATCCCAGTTTGCATACTCCTACTATTCCCTCGATGTATGTACTTCACTGGGAAAGTTATACTTTTGAGAACCAACAAAAATTGACTTGATAACACCGCCATGCATCACATTTGCTGAATTAAATACTTGTTTCTTATTAATTTTGGGCTGATTCCAAAAATATTGCCTGTTTGCTCAAGCATGTCACACTTTTGTTTTTTTGGTTTTAGCATTTTTGCTTTTAAAACCATTTGTAAAGTGAACAAGTCTTGTATTCTCCCTTTATCAGCAGAAAAACTGCCAAAACATGCAGTCAAATTTCAAAAGTTTAGGTTATAATATATAATTTTAAAAAATCTTCATATTTTGTGAAAAAAAAATACTCAAATTGGGTAATCTTAGGCATTTTTTGAAAATCAGCAAAAAATCAAATAAAAATAAAAATGCAAGGCTGTGATATTATTTAACTTGTATGACCATGCAGCTGTGGCAGCTTAATATTTTTCACAATTTCTGTATAACTGAAAAGTTGAAAGTATGGAAGCTAATTTCTGCCACAGGATTAAGAAAACATTTTTTTAAAGGTAATTGCAGCTTTTTCTCAGAACTGCCTCACAATTCAGATTTTACATCTCGTAATTCTAAGTTTATATCTCACAATTCTGTTTGTTTTTTTCTTTTCACCACAGAATAAAAAATGTAAAAAGTAATTACAACTTTATATCTCACAATTTCCACTTTTTCTCGCAATTGTGAGGTTTTACTGTTCTGACTTTTGTTCTAATAATTGCACATTTATATCTTGCAATTCTAAATTTATATAGCATAATTCAGACTTTTTCCCTCACAATTCTTGGAAGAAAAGTAAAAAGTCACAAAAAAAAAAAGAATAGCAAGAAAAAGTCCTGATCGTAAGATAAAAGGTAGCATTTTTTTTTACCCTATGGTGGAAACAAGCTTTCACATGAAAGAGAGCTAATTGCTAATTAGTCACTGATGTTCATAGATATTCAAGGTTTGTTGCACGTTCAGTTTATTTTAATGTACTTATAGCAGCAAATAAGTAGATATCCAGGAGCAGAACTCTATATATTCTGTCAGTGAAATAATCAGTACTTTACTATTTTACCCAATGCTAAATGGCACATGAAAACTAAAACTGTGGATAGTCACATTTTCCCTGAAAGTGTGAATTAGGATCAGAGTTACAAGAGTACTATTATAAAGTATTAAAGCAGACTAGTGAGTATGTGAGTTAACCTCTTTGCCGTGATGATGTTTAATTTCACAACAACCTCTGTAGCTAAAATGCAACTCGTTTCTGGGTTTTGGCCAACAAAATGACGTTATCCCTGCAGTGACTTGGCTCAAAGGTCTATTGTTTTACTGCCATGAAGGCCAAAATATGTTCAACATCTGTTCTTCCTTCAGCCAGAAGACCTCTAGATATCATTGTGCTTTCTTTCATGTGCATGGGCTCATTTGATATTCAAGTCTGTTTGAGACACACATACGGCTGGATCACACACACACACACACACACACACACACACACACACACACACTGAGAGCCTGAAGTATATTTTCGGGACAGTCTAGTTAGGGCTGCCATACAGTTAGATTCATTAGCATCTCATTTGTGTCTGTCTAATTCTTAGTTTGGAACTTGTACTTATAATCCCAAGATCATTGCAGCCTGGGGCCAAAGGTCATAGGGAATTCTGGGATTGGTGGTTCCTAAAGCTTCATCATCCATTTCTGAAGCTCATTCCCATCACTTATTAGATGTGCAAAAAATATCCAGACGGATTGAGGAAACTTAGTAAAGTCAGCAGTTCACATAAGAGGAAGGCCTGTATCAGCACTTAAAGACACTCCGCCAACTCAGCAGATATGAGCGCGACAGTAAAAACCTGACAAAATAAAAGAGCTAAAGAATGGGAGAGACTGGGCGAGTGAGCACAAACATATACAGGGAGAGAGAGGAACAAACAGAAAGATATATTCTGACAACTTCAGTAGGTTTTGTAAAGTGACAGATGGAGGCACATATGTTGGGAGTGTTTTTCTATTGCTTCAAAAGAGATACTTGTTGAGTTGTGGGTGCATGGAGCAATTTAGCATTATTTGAACAAACGCTGAACCCTAATCACTTCACCTAGCAAACGATAAAACTAGCGAGGAAATCACCAGTGGTGTAGTAAAAACAATGAGGCAATAATGATTGGTTCCCTTTCAAGGGAACTTCGAACTGCGCCCTCTAGGGGTCGCTAAGACGAGAGTAGCGAGACGTCACGTTATTACGTCACTTTCTGGTGACGTAAGCACCAGAAAGTATAAAAGCGCATCCGGCAGAGCGCAAACCAGCTTCGATGAAGTAGCGCCTGGAGCAGCGGGACCGCTGCCAGCGGGATCACGAGCCTGGCCGCTCTCATCAAACACAGCCAGGCGAGAGCGGAGCATACGCAGCGAGAGTAACTCGCAGTGATGACAATAAGCTGCTCGAAAGCTGACCGTGCATGGTCCGCTCCCAAACAAATGACACACAAATCGTGTGTATCCCCCGCCGCCAGATATCGTTGGCAGGGAGGAACACAGCGTTTGTAATGCCGTTCGCTCGCCATAGACTTTTTCATGATTGTTTTTTATATATGCTTATACGGACAGACAACAGTAAATAGACAGACACATACACAGCTGGTTTGCGCTCTGCCGGATGCGCTTTTATACTTTCTGGTGCTTACGTCACCCCGCTCGTGACGTCTCGCTACTCCATTGGACTGATTTGACACGTGCTTCAGAACGCGGTCACGCAAGGGCGTTCCCAAAGCGACTTCGACCCAGCTCGAGTTCCTGAAGGGGAACCATGGTTACATAAGTAACCTGAGACGTTAATTAATAATTATATTATTAATTGAATAACACTGTTAAAATACATAATACAAAATAAACAATTTATGTACATCATATATTATTACAAATGCCTGTGTAAATGGCGCCAAAGGCCTGGTAATTGCTGCTGTTACACTTGCAGGACGATCAAGTCCTTTAATATTGACCAAACATTTAGGCTAATTCAAATATCCACTTAATCTTAAATTTTTGGCCACCTTTTTGCATTGCAATATTTTATTAATTTTGACCCCTATAGTAGGTGTATTATTATTATTATTTTTTTTTACATCCATAATATTTGGTGGAGGGGGGCACTATACAATTCTGCTTAGGGCACCCATTTGGTCAGCAGATGACACAGCGCTGCCCACATGGCTATTGCTCCTATAACAGCTCATTTTTATCAGTTCTTTTGTCTTTGGGTCGTTATATTTCTCACAGATTTCTGCTCATTCTAAATCAGAAACAGATAAAGTAGCACAGTAAAAATTTCATTCATATAAGCATTAGTGAGAGCGACTGTGTGTGAATTAATTCTACCTGGCAGCGTCTCTCTACTAGTAGTGAAGCTGTGGGATTTAGTTATTAAGAAATATATGCTAGAACTTTGCATTCTCCCGTTCAATTTCAAGCATCCAGTAATATAATCACACGTGTCTTGTGGAGCGCTTTCGGAGTATGCAATGCATTTATTTGTCATTTTAACTGTTTGGAAACGGAGAGTAAATGTGGAAGTCCTTCAAAGATTTCTTATCCTGTTGCGCCCTCTATAGGACCGGCGACTAGTCGACGTCAAACTTAAAGCGTCATGGCAGAGCATTAAAGTTGACTAGTCTGTGCAACCCCTAATCCAAATATGCATTCTTGCCTACTTAATAGTATGCAAAACTCTGTATGTCAAACACCGTAAAAATGCTGTAATTTAAAAATTTCACATTTCTATGGAAGCCTGTTTCCACCACAGAAAAAAATAAAGGTAATTGTGACTTTTTATCTCACAATTCTATATTTTTTCCCCTCATGATTCTGAATGGCATGAAATATAAACTCAGAATTGTGAGATATAAACTTGTAATTGCCAGAAAAAAAGTCACAATTACCTTTTTTATTTGTTTTCTAGAAGGCAAAAAACAGAATAGCAAGATAAAAACTCAGAATTCTCAGAAAAAAAGTCAGAATTGCAAGAAGTAAATTGAAGAAAAAAAATTGCAACAAAAAAATTTGGTGTAGAAACAATTTTCGCTCGGATATTACTTGTAAAATTCACCAATATTTACAAAGAAGCAACACATTGAATTAAACTTGAAATTTTAAAGTAGAACAACTGAAAAAGTATCATCTTAGAAAACATCTGTGTAATTTGAGCATTAGATTGAGTAACATGATTGTATAAACGCTTGTTATGTAATCATTTTCATGAGGAGGTTCAGTTTAATGACAACAGGAATATTTAGAGACAGTCACTCACAAACTGCAACAGTATGCTACACACTTTAAATAATAATTCAAAATATTTCTCCCACTTTATTAGAAGTCACTTTTTGGAGTGGCGCTGAGTCTAATGCAACTCAACAGTGAAACATTTCTCAAGTCTCTTTTAGGTCACTCTAAATAATTCGAGGTGCATCCATGCGGTTATCTCCTGGGGAACATCTCTATTCCTGACTGTGTCTGTCTCTCACACACAGCCTGCGTGTCTCTCTGCATCTGGACTGCAGACTCCTGGGACCCTCGCAGGGTTCGGGAAACATGTTATGATATTTTTTTTACCTTGAACAGGTTGCAAAGAATAACCAGAGACCAGACGGTGAATCAAATCTAATGACTGCTACCGAGAGACCCTTTTACGGTGAATATCAAGAAACATGTCCAGGTCATAAACCCGAATCTAAAAAAAGCTCTAAAAAAAAAAAAATGTTTGTATGGAAAATGAGTAAGACTGTAAGAAAATAATAACAGAAAGCCATTATCTTTTATTTAAGTCAGGGTCATTATAGTTAACTAAAACTAAAAAACAAAACTAAGAAGCGAAAAAAAAAATCATTACTTGAAATAAAATATGAAAAGTGTGAGGTATTTCTCTTTTTTCCTTTAGTTTAACTTGAAATAATAAAATATCTAATACTAATAATAAACAACAAATAATAAATTAGATGTGTTTAAAAAAACTAATAAATAAAATGGCAAAAACACACTAAAACAAAATGACTAAAACGTTAACTTTTAAGTTAACTTTAATGTTAACTTTAAGATTAATGTTAAGTTATAGAAATGATAACAAAATCTAATTTAAAATATTAATAAAAAGATCATAATATCGCTGATTTATGTTTGGCTTTAGTTTTATTTTTTACTTAATTTTTCTAATACAAACACACACACACACACACACACACACACACTGTATCTATATCTACAACTATAAATCTTAACAGTCACTAACTGCTGTGAATATGTCATTCAGAGCCCATAGATGCAGGCATTTATTAAACACAAGGCTTTATTTCTGAATGGACCATTTACAGTTTTTTAAATGTCCAATTTAGCAAAACGACCTTTAAAAATGAGCTGTGAAATGTAAATTTCATTGGAAAATTTGATTTTTCTATTAGTATCCAATTGCAAGGACACTGCTGAAGCAAATCAATCACATTTTGACTAATAATACAGCATTTTTGCCATTACCTAGAATGAACGGAAACTGACAGGCCATTTCACATGAAGCAAACTAATATAAAAAAACCTCTAATAGTGAACTGAAAGCTAATGAGAATCAAACACAAACTTTTTTCTCTTCTCATTATCTCATAATGAACCCAAAGTACTTTGCCGTTTCAGTTCTCTGTAAATTGCACAGTGTATTTCAACTAGCACAATATGTCATTACTACTACTGTAGGTGGCAAGTTTTACAGGCCTCCAATTCTGCTAGTTAATGTCAGGATTTTCTATTCACACTTCCAGTTCTTGGCTTTGTTCTCTCAGTTTTGTCAGTTTGCACATTGAGAACATGAAAAAAAGTTTTAAAGCTCGGTCGAATTAAAGCACATTTCAAACTGACCCTGCCAAGAGTTTGTGCTGGATACAAAATAATCAAAATAAACCTACAAAATGCAGAAAATAATGAAGACTGAAGAGACAGCAGTGCTTTGGATTTATTATGAACATACAGTGCTTTAAGTAGAGTCATTTTCACAATTGTCTGTTCATTCGGTGTGATTGAGACGGTTTAATTAAACCTCAATGAATTACAGAACAGAACAGAGGATAGTGAAGGAAAATCACCAAGTGCTCAAGATGTTCCTCATTCAATACTAACTAAAAACATGATGCACCTTTTGAAGTTGCATGATGAATTTCCATATTGAGCAGAAATGAAATCTAGATAAAGAAAAACAATGTTTTGGTAAAAAATCTCATATTTTAAAGTTTGCATGACTTCATAATAAAATAAAATAATGATTATTTGTCTAAACCTATAATAATAATTGATTTGTATTCTATCTATTTATTTATTTGATTTTATTTAGGCATTGATTCTATAAAAGAACCATCTTGGCTTCCCCAGAGAACCTTTCAGTTAGAGGAACCGTTTTTGAAGAACATTTTAATGCTCTAAAGAATCTTTTTCAAATTCAAAGAACACTTTTCTTTTTTTTTGAAGTGGAAAGATTTCATGGATGTTAAAGGTTCTTCATGGAACCTTTATTTTTATGGGTGTATCTCAGTAAAAGTCAGAATGATTTTTGTAGTTCTGCAGTGGACGTCTGCACCCCTTTAACTCTTCACAACGCTATTAAGCTGTCAAACAACAACAGTGTGATTCCGTGCTGATGAAAACAAAGCCGGAGCCTGAAGCACTCTGGGTCGTCTGGGGACCGTCTGCTGTTTGACATCCGCACTTTCTGTGTGTGTGTGCGTGTAAAGAACAAACTTTTGAAAGTTTGAAGACCTCCACTAACTTTCAGGTTTGCTATTGCAGCATTTTTCTGAAAGTTTACTGTCTGACAGACTCTTTCAGATGGTAGAACAACAAGTTCTGCAAAATAGATTTTTAGTAAAAAGACATCTCGCAATTCTGACTGCTTTTCCAAGAATTTATATCTCACAATTCTGCATTTATATCTCGCAATTCTGAGTTTATATCTCACAATTCGGAATTTATATCTCGCAATTCTGAGAATTTGAGAAAAAAAAAGTCTGAATTGTGAAATTAAAAAGTCGCAATTACCTCTGAGCCTTTATCCCATGGCGGGCACAAGCTTCCAGGTTTGAAACGACAATGATGACAACTTCTAGTCCTTTAATCCTGATCTACAACAATAAACTCACTTAACACCTGATTTTGAACTGTTAAACGTGCCGTGAAACAATCTAATGGGATTCCAAACTGTTTTTAGTAAACACAGACATCTGGAAAGCGCATAAATATGCGGCGGGAACATGCACACGCCTGCAGTTTTATCAAAGGCTGCGGACGGAGACAGATGGCTTTGAGCAGGAGCGATAAGACGAGAGAGAGTTCTAAATCACCGGTTATCTCGCGTGGACCGCAGCTGCGTGCTAATGGTCATCACAGCGGGCTCACGGTGAGCTGACAGCAAACCTTCCGCTGCGCTGGAACACACTCCTGAGAGAAGAAACGGCCAGAGAACCAGAGTCCAGATTTCACAAATCCATACGAACAGTTTAGGCTCATGTAATCACGCAATTACTGGAAAATCACACGGTGGTTAAGTATGGGGTTAGATCTCTGCCACAATTCTGCGCGAAAGATCACATTTTGAGCGTACAAAAGTGCAATTTGCGATCTGAGTTTTGTGGAGAAAATGTTCGTTTTGCAAAGAAAAAAAGTATTTAGAGGGCACTAAAATCAATTTTGCATTTAAAATAAGTGTTTGGATGTGTGCAGACCTCTTTTGCGCATGCAACGTTTCACTTGCTCCCTTGATGCCCACCCTCAGTGCTCTCTAAATGCCAGCGGCTCCCTTGCTCATCACAACCCAGCTGCAATATGCCATAATTCCAGCCAATCAGAGACGAGGCTGCTAAATTCTGATTAGCTGCCTTGACAACCAATCACAACATTCCTTGCATTGCTGATGACAGCAAAATACAGTGCATGCATAATTATTATGCAAGTTGATATTCTGATTATATTTTTTTCCGAGCACATTTTACCAATTCCAAACAATATCAATCTTAATAACTACTATTACACTGGTATTTAATCACTTATAACCTATATATTATTGTTCATGAAGGCTGGAAGAGAAAAACGCCTTATATTCAGGTGTGCATATTAAGCAGGTTGTCTTCTACAGATAAAATCTCGAGATGGACTAAAAATGAACTCCCAAAATTTACTGCCAGATTCTGGAAGATAAATTCTTCAAACAGTGGTACAAGAGGATGTGGTGCTGGTCCTTCAAGAGTTACTCTGAGAACCAGAGTCCAGATTTCACAAATCCATACGAACAGTTTAGGCTCATGTAATCACGCAATTACTGGAAAATCACATGGTGGTTAAGTATGGGGTTAGATCTCTGCCACAATTCTGCGCGAAAGATCATATTTTGAGCGTACAAAAGTGCAATTTGCACGCGTGCGATCTGAGTTTTGTGGAGAAAATGTTCGTTTTGCAAAGAAAAAAAGTATTTAGAGGGCACTAAAATCAATTTTGCATTTAAAATAAGTGTTTGGATGTGTGCAGACCTCTTTTGCGCATGCAACGTTTCACTTGCTCCCTTGATGCCCACCCTCAGTGCTCTCTAAATGCCAGCGGCTCCCTTGCTCATCACAACCCAGCTGCAATATGCCATAATTCCAGCCAATCAGAGACGAGGCTGCTAAATTCTGATTAGCTGCCTTGACAACCAATCACAACATTTCTTGCATTACCACGACAGCAGAAGAGGAAAAATACCTTATAACCTATATATTATTGTTCATGAAGGCTGGAAGAGAAAAACGCCTTATATTCAGGTGTGCATATTAAGCAGGTTGTCTTCTACAGATAAAATCTCGAGATGGACTAAAAATGAACTCCCAAAATTTACTGCCAGATTCTGGAAGATAAATTCTTCAAACAGTGGTACAAGAGGATGTGGTGCTGGTCCTTCAAGAGTTACTCTCAACTTATCTGTCTATAAAGTATGTGAAGTAACACTTCAGTATGTGCTTCTTATTAAGTAGGGGTCATTTTTTTTAGGATTCTATACATAACCTAAGTCTCTGAGAACCTGACACCTTTGTCGTAGTTCTGGTTGCAGTTGTGGAAAATGGTGGCGCTGGAGACTAAATGGTTCCTGGTGATTTCACATCTAATTCTTCAAATTTAATAATTTTTACTTTCAGTCTGAGTTAAATCTCTTTTTTTTTTGGCTCATTTTATCTGTAAAAGAAAATCTGCTTAATAATTATGCAGACCTGAATTAACCTGAAGACATTTTTCACTTTCCAGCCTTCATGAATAATTATATATGAATTATAAATGATTAAGTACAAGTTTAATAGTAGTTATTAAGATTGATGTATTTTGGAATTGGTAAAATGTGCTTGGAAAAAAATATGATCAGAATATCAACTTGCATAATAATTATGCATGCACTGTATTTTTCCTCTTCTGCTGTTGACGTAATGCAAGAAATGTTATCAGAATTTAGCAGCCTCATCTCTGATTGGCTGAAATTATGACATATTGTAACGCTGGGTTGTGTTGAGCAAGGGAGCCGATGGCATTTAGAGAGCACTGAGGGCGGGCATCAAGGGAGCAATCTAGTGAAACACTGCACGCGCAAAAGAGAAGGTCTGCACAAATCCAAAAACTTATTTTAAATGTAAAATTGATTTTCGTGCGCTCTAAATACTTTCTTCTTTGCGAGACAAACATTTTCTCCACAAAACTCAGTTCGCGCGCGTGCAAAACACACTTTTGCGCGCAGAATTGTGGCAGAGATGTAATCCCATAGTTAACCAGCGTGATTTACATCGAGTAAAGATCTGAGTAACTAGCATCATTTCAAATGTACAGTTTAGTCTAAGACACACAACAGCTATTTGTGTTTATAGTTTACCAAAAATGAAATGTCATCATTTATTCACCTTCATGTCATTACAAACTGCGTGAATTCTCTTCCATTGAACACAAAAGTACATTTTTCCTTCAGATATCATTTGTGCTTTAAGGAGTCAGTTTGATTCATTTATGTGAATCAGATCGAACTGAATCAATTCAAAACTCCGATTCAATGCTTTGTATATAGCCTAATTCACTCAGAAATGTCCATTGTGTGGCATTATTTGTTAAAATGACTTAGTAAAACATATTTAGATAAATATTGCTGTTTATTAATATGTATTTTCATGCCAATGCATATAAATGAAAAATAAATGAATAAATATTCATTGCACTGATTTAGTGAAAGCTGGTAAAAAAAAGCATGCTTTGATTATTTTTTTAAATCTAGATTTTATTGTTTGGTTACAATTATGGTTCCTCTGGGGAAAAAACATTTCAATCAACATTTTGACCCATATTTCAGAGAAAATATATAAATATAATTGATATTGCCAAGACGTCGATAAAAAAGTGATACACTTTCACTGAATGGAAAACGGGTGCGTGAATATTCTGCATTACATGTTCTTTTGTGTTCAGTGTAAGAAGGAAATTTATATGGATTTGGAATATGATGATTAGTAAATTCCTGCAATACTGTAAAGAGTATCTGTCAGCTCTGAACTCTGATTTTCTGGACTGTCTCTCTCATAATGCGGAAACAGCTCAGGCTCTAAATAAACGGAAGGAGCGAAACAGATAAAAATAAATCTGAACACAAGACACTAGGGACTGGTGGCCAATTAACAGAATAATTAACCAAACTAAGATCCATTCAGAAAAAAAGGTCACAGGGCAGCACACTCACGTTTAGTGGCTTATAATCGAAGTGCCCTCAGATAACAGAGAAAAATGTGAGGGTTTATCGCTCATTTAATCACTGCGTGAGTGCTTTTTGAAGGATTTTTCCAGGTTCAGTACAAGTTCAGCTCTGTGGACAGCATCTGTGATGAGCATAAAATCAAACACAAATATGTTTACAGTAAAATACATGCATGGAAGTCTGTGGAACTGTTTGAAGATATAACATGAGACTGCTGTGACAGAAACACTTACCAACTCTGTGCAAAGTCATAATCCATGAGCAAGTAAACCTAGGATGAATTATAATCCAAAACAATGGGACCTAGATACAAGGCTTTGCAAATGAAAAATGTATTAGTGGAATAGTTTACCCAAAAATGAAAATTTGCTGAAACTTGACTCACCCTGAGGTCATCCAAGATGAGTTTGTTTCTTAATCAGATCTGGAGAAATGTAGCATTGCATCACTTGCTCAGCAATGGATGCTCTGCAGTGAATGGGTGCCGTCAGAATGAGAGTCCAAACAGCTGATAAAAACATCACAGTAATCCACACCACTCCAGTTCATCAGTTAACATCTTATGAAGAGAAAAGCTGCATGTTTGTAAGAAACAAATCCATCAGTAAGGCATTTTAATTTTAAACTGTCGCTTCCAGCCAAAATACAAGTCCATAATCCATGATAACGCTTCCTCCAGTGAAAAAGTCCATCTCCTGTTGTCTCTCACATCAAAATCCACTCACATATTTGTTTAGAATTGTTTTGCCTTGTAAACGGTGCTTGATCTGTGTAGATTTAGCTCCTGATTCAGATCAGATGACTTTTCACTGAAGAAAGCGTTATGGATTATGGACTCGTATTTTAGTTAAAAACATCTTAATGACAAATTTGTTTCTTTTAAACACAGCTTTTGTCTTCTCCAGATGTTAATTGATGGACTGGAGTGGTGTGGATTACTTGTGGATTATTGTGATGTTTTTATCAGCTGTTTGGACTCTCATTCTGACTGCAGAGCATCCACTGGTGACCAAGTGATGGAATGCAACATTTCGCCAAATCTGTTCCCATGAAGAAACTCTTGTATGTCCTGAGCACAGGATGCATGGAAGTTTCACAATTAAACAACCAGGTTACAAAAGAGTTACCTGCTAGAGGTCGGTCACAAAGCACTGGTCTGAGGGATTCATGTCATGCAGGCGCATTAAACCTGAACTTTGATGAAAGGAACCATTGATCAGTGCAGTGAAAAGCCTGCAGACCCACAACCATCTGAAGGAACACAACAGCCAATCAGATTTCTCCACTTTAATCGATCAGTGGGTTTATAGAAGACAAAACCCGAAAACAAAACAAGTGAAAAACGTCTCGCAGACAACATGAACATTATTTGTCTTCCTTACAAAAGAAAGTTAAACTCCGAGTTCATTTCAGAGTTGAAAGCAGCAAATAAACAGACAAATCATATCAATAAAAATAAAGAAATGATGAAAGCTGAAAGAACTTTTGGGTTTGCCTTCAGCTTCATTCAGAAACCATTTCTAAAGAGCATCTTGTCATTTTTAAATCATCAGTTTGTAATCGCAGCAACGGTAACCATTAATGTTCCTAACACAACAACAAAGCCTTAAACCTACAGTGACATTTCAATCACATCCATTTCTCCATATGATGCAAAAACACAATTAATTCCTGGGGGTTATAGTCTCATTATTAAAGAAAAGATGCTTAATGAACATTAAACCAAAAATGATTCGGTTAATTCCACTTTGTAACCTTTTAAATCTAGAGTGATCTCATTAGTTTTCATAAGTACTTGTATGTAAAGTACATTTGCAATTTTGACCTTTGAACTAAAATTGTATTTATGTTAAATTATTTTTATATTAAATTTATGTTTCATCCAAAGCAACTTGCATTGCATTCAATGTGCACATTAAATCAGTTCATGCATGAACACATTTACGTGTAATGTTGTAATGTATTTATCTGTGCAATTGTAAACATTTGTAAAATTTGTACTAGAGTCACTTTACATACCAATACTTATGAATCTCCAATGAGATCATGTTTATAAATCATAACATCTTAAATTTTTTTTTTAAAGTATTTTTTTAAACATTTTTGCTAATTTAGAAAATGTCCAAATGCTTCAGGGTTCACTAACAATGAGTAATTTGATAATGATGGTAAACTGTGAAGTTTCACCTATTTAAGAATTAATATATATATATATATATTTATTAAAATTACGTAATACTTTTTCCTTTAATTTCAGGCACCGCTGTGGATGCACAATAAATAAATCGCACAAACAATCTTTGTGAACACACACATAAACACACACATACGGACTGAAGACAGATAAAGAACTTAAGAGCACAGCGTGATGAGTGAAGTCTGACAGGTGCGAATCAGATTACACCAATAAATCAAAAGAATGAAATATAGAAATTACATTTTGCATGAAGAGCATGAGGCCTGTTTTAGGACCATTAATTGTTTTGACATTATTTTAACAATAAATAAGCTAATTTTTTCTGCAATTTACATTACTGCAATATGCATGAACATTTAATTTTTTTAATTTATATCAGCAAAAATAAAAAGCAGTATATCAAATACTACCATCATGCAAAAATTATATTATATAATTATAAATAAATGTAACATAACTATATATTTAAATTTATAGACAATTATAAATAAATACATTTGCATTAATGTCTCAGAATGCTTTATTGAGTTTGCAAAATGCAATAATAAATAAATGATAAATAAATATAATAAAAATAAATAAATTACAAAATAATTTTCCATTTTTATGAAAATAAGATGAAAATATTTGTATGAAAATAAGAAACTAAGCTGAAACGTTTGTATTAGATTTTATCCCCTGCTTTAAATGAATAAATATTCTTTTAGAGTCCAGACCTTTTTTGTACTTCATGAAAATAAATGTCAATGCAAAATATTCAAATAGGCTTCGTTTTCCTAATGCAAAATATAATTTCTTACTTTTTCTGTTGATTTTGTTGGTGAAATGTGACCTCTGTGAGATTCACTCCAGTTTGAGCACAGAGAAAGTGACAAAAAAGGCAGGAGAATATAAAAAAAAAAACATGAAAACAATTTTAAAAAATGTTTTATCATTTGCTTCTGCTGATCTGCTGAGTGCGGTTTAAAAGGCTCTTGATGTCCACAGCAGTTTATGAGATCCTTTTGCAAACCTAAAAGGTGCGTCCATCCTATAAATACACACACACATACATGTCTTTGAGTGTCTGTTATCCAGTGCATGGCAAGTTCAGCCGTCCATGCGTTAATTATTAATGTGTTGTTCTATAAGCTCAGCAGCTTGTCTGCTTCGGGGTAAGTGGGATACTTCACCGTCTCGATCTTCTCCTTGACTTTATAGGACGGATAGAGGCCGGTGCGTCCCAGTTTGCGGTTGACCCCTTTAGAGTAGCCGTCCCAGTGGTTTCCGGCCACTCCGATGACGTCTCCGGGTTCCAGTGGGATGTCCTCCGCCGTGAGCACCTGGTGCGGGTAGATGGCGATTTGATTGTGCGCGTTCTGTCCACCAAAGTAGTAGATGTCGTCCAAAGAGCGGAAGAAAGCCGAGGCATCTGGATGAAGAGTCTGCATGATCTCATATGCCACACGACACACCTGATAGAACCAGAAGAACAAAGTCAAAATTCTGTTGGGCGGGAAAAACAAAAAGTGATCAAGGAAAATGGCAATTCTTTACAATAAAGTTAATATTAGTTAATGCATTAGTACGAAGCCCGCCCCCCCATATATGTATGTAAAAAATAATTTTAGTTTTAGTTTATCTTGTTTCTTAGTCATCTTGTTTTAATTAAATTAGTCTTTGATTAAATTTGTTCAATGTGGCCACAATTTACTAAAACGAGGGAACAAATTATTAATTTACTGTATTACCACAATAAATATATTTCTATATGCATGTCATGTGCAGGGCTCCATAAATATGCCAAAAGTATTTTTTTTTACCAACATTTATAGGGATGCACGATATTGGATTTTTGCCGATATCCGATATGCCGATATTTTTCAACTCATTTTGGCCGATAGCCGTTGCCGATATTTTTCCTTTTGTTTGGAAACAACACCAAGTCTCTCCTGTGTGGAAATTATAAGCTAATTATTTTTAATTTTGGTTAGTTTTGAACAAGAACTTATTTGTTAGAATTAAATAATAATGAAGTTCTTTTATAATAACAGTACATTGAAGCTTTGAAAATAACTATAAATAAACTATATATTAATTGCTGCATTTTTTTTTCTCAGAAAGATGCAGTATTAACCTTAACATTTTATTTTAAGATTTAACATTTGTAGATGGTCTAAAGCAAAAGAGTTGTAAAAATTCTTAAAATCTTTTAGAGATCATAATTTGTTTAAAATATAACATAGTACACATTAATGAATAAATCAGTATATATAGAATTATTAATTTACAAGTGTCATGTTTGTGATTTTTTTTTTTTATTCGTGTAAGCTATAGCTTCTGACCTTTAAATCAAAACATACTCATGTTTTATGACATCAATTACTGCTTTATTTGATCAGAAACACAGTCTAAATGTTATTTGTGTATTTTACTTTCATTTAATTAGAAGTAGGCCAACAGCGCCCCCTACGGAATTAAAACTCCTTACCGAATGGGGCATTAGGACCAGGGGGAGGCTGCCGCTGCTGCCACTGCAGGTGCTGTTACGGTTTACTCTATATCATACACTGAAGGCATCATTCTGTACGTGCATTCTCAGTTTAAATGCAGCAATCCAAAACAGTGAATCCAATCACTATTCAGGCAAAACGTTGCTTCAAGAATGAGCCAAACTGTTGACATGATCTAATCGCTACACACCCTGAGCACATGTGAGTTAATGTATTCCTCTCATCGGCAAGACATATCGGCATAATTTTTCATATCCGATGCCGATAGTTACATTCAAAGCCATTATCGGCCGATTCTGATATCGGTCCGATAATATCATGCATCCCTAGTTAGTAACAATAATTGTCTACCATTACTGTGATTACAAACTGATGATTTTAAAATGACAAAAAATATTGTTTATAAATGGACCTTTATGAATGAACATGAGGCCTGTTTTAAGACCATTATAACTCTTTTTGCATTTTGACATTATTTTAATAACGAAGCATATTTTCTCTGCCTCAATGCAGGGTTATTATGGTTAACTAAAACTGAAATTAAAACCATAAAAAAAGTAATTTCTTGAAATGAAATAAACGTTAAATATAAAAAATATAAAATATAAAAAAACTTTTTATTTCAGCTAATCCCCCAAGGCAACATTT
The DNA here is from genome assembly GCF_001515605.1 of Sinocyclocheilus anshuiensis. NCBI lineage: Eukaryota > Metazoa > Chordata > Actinopteri > Cypriniformes > Cyprinidae > Sinocyclocheilus > Sinocyclocheilus anshuiensis. The sequence continues at coordinate 723,617 of NW_015547712.1, forward strand.
CTATTCGTTTTAATTTAGTTTAACTTAACTTGATGTACTGAAATAACAAACTAAAACTAAAATAAAAATGATATAAAAAATAATATAGACACACACACCCATAAACAAAAACTTCAAAAAAGAAAAAGAAAACAAAATGTCTAAAACAAACAAAAAAGAGATGTAAAATATAAAAACTAAAAACTGATTTAAAAACGAACAGTATCTCAGTGATACTGAAACAACACTGCATTATTTTTAATGACTTTATGTAGTTACTTGTATGTTTAATAGATTAATTATTGACAGAAGGAGAAAAACAAAGTCAGAAAACCATTAGATTAACATTTAGATTAACAAATGATGTAGAAATAGTGTTTACTGTTCGTTCATGTTTACTAGTGTACTTAATGTTAACAAATTAATCCTTATTGTGTAAAATGTTACCGATAAAATAAACAGTTATTGATGTACCTGTGAGGAGAAGGTGCAAACCAGGAAGTCAGTCTGGGACAGGAAGTGGATGTCTAGGATGACGCCTCTGAGTGAATTCTCAGTGTATCGGTTATGTAAACTTGCTGACCAAGAGATGGAGTTATCACTGATGAACTCATAGTCTGTGTACCTGAAAAACACAGAATACTGGATTTAATTTTTACAATTTTAGATCTAATATTACATTTTTTATAATTAATTTAAGGTGTGACCATGAATTTTAACTTGAACTTGAAACACAAAACTACATTTTGAGATTTTAAGAGTTTCACATCATAGAAGACAATGTTAGCATCTGTAATTTAAATGGTAGGAGAAAACTGGTCAATTTTGAGTCTTCACTTTTTTGGCTTCCAAGTTTAAAATCTTCATTGCGTCTTTGATGTTGACAATGAGGATTTTTAACCTGGAAGATGAAAACTGTGCAAAATACATTTAGTAAATAAATTTCTTATCAGATACATGTGTTTTATCATTATATAATTTTAATAAAATGTAACAATTCCAATTATACATTTTAATTTATATATATATATAACTATAATCAAACCAATTTCAAACAAATACATAACAAAAAAATTGGAAACTATAAATACATTTTAATTTTCATGACAATCTTAAAAATAAACGGCAAACTATAATAAAATGTTCATTTTCATGAAATTTTGATGACTGCTGTGCATTAACTTCTAGCTATCACTGGATATATGTGTGTTTGTGTACTGTAGAGTGAGCTTGAATATATTTGTTCAATTTGCTGAAAGCAGCGGTGAATTGCAGAACGCATTTGAGGAAAGCTTTGAGGCTCTTAACTGAGAGCAAAACAAAACCTACTTGATCAGTAGCCGTTGTTCTGCAGTTTGCCTCCCATCTTTCCCTAAACTTTTTTTGGTTTGTTGTAACATTTTTCAAAACTGTTGTTTCATGACCCTTTAAGGACTCATCATAACTCACTTGACTTTTGCCTCCTGTAACAGCGAGGGGTCGTCGGTGGCCAAATACACTCGTTTTTTATCCACGTGGCCGCGTTGAGCCATGTACTGGAATTGTTCCTCCACATGGACCATGTACTCCTCTATGGGGTGAAATGCGGCCTCCGTCCCAACTTTATCTGTCCGTCTGACATGGACGCTGTAAGAAAAACTGGATTTATCTGCTTCTTTTTATAGAAACCATTGGGATTTTCCCCTCATTTTTTATCTGATAGGTCATAAGTAAGTTTTCTTCATTGTAGTTTGTAGTAGCCATGTTGATTTGCTCAGTTGAGTTTTAGTAAAGTGAGAAGGACAGTGTAAAGAGTTTAACCTGCTTTGCATGATCCATTTGGTGCCTCACTGGAAATCCTATATTGAACTGTAATGCAAACATTAGAGCACAATGCTAGCAATGCCAAGGTCATGGGTTCAATTCCCAGGAAATGCATGAACTGATGAAATGTGTACCTTGAATGCGATGTAGGTCACCTTGGATAAAAGCACCTGCCAAATGCATTGACTTATACATTTATGCACTTAAATAAAGTGATAAAAATTATTTATGAATTTATGCATTTATTTTTGGTTTGCTAAATACATTATGCATTCCGTATTTAAGCACTTATCAAACCCAAACATAAGTTGGGAATTTGAACAGTTCATGCATTCCCTGGGAAACAAACCCATGACCTCAGCGTTGCTAGAGCTGTACTTTACTGTTTGAGTTACTTATGTAGTCTTAACCATGAAAATATGTAAATTAAAGGCATTTTTAATGATTCATATCACATATCATGTAATGCAACCAAAATAAACACTTGTCTTTTGCATCATGCATTTTCCAAGGTTGGCATTCTAACCTTTTTTAATCATAACATGACATGACTTAGCTGCTGACAAATTTTACAAAAAAAAAAAAGATCCAAAAGCTATTTGACCATGCTGCCCTTTTGCATACAGTGAAAAGTGATGGATGCTGACAAGCTCCAAAAATGCATTAAAAGTAAAAAAAAAAAAAAAAAAAAAAAAAAAAAAATATATATATATATATATATACAGTATATATTAGTGCTGTCAAACGATTAATCGCATCCCCAAAAAAATGTTTGTTTACATAATATACAGGTGCATCTCAATAAATTAGAATGTCATGGAAAAGTTCATTTATTTCAGTAATTCAACTCAAATTGTGAAACTCGTATATATACAGAATAAATATACACAGTACACACACATATATTATGTAAACAAAAACTTAATTTGAATGTGATTAATCGCGATGAATCGTTTCACAGCACTAATATATATATATATATATATATATACTAATATAGGCTTCAAAATAGAAGTTGTGTTTGTGGAAATTATGATGATGAACAAAATGTGTAGAAATCATAAACTTTTGTTGATCTCAGAGCTTATTTTTTGCATCAATTCAAAATCCAATGTTTCAGAAACAGGTGCAACACAGCAGAAATCAAGTACTTATTCACCAAACACAACAGTAATTGTCTATCTCTCTCTTTTCAGCTGATCTCCATGCTTCACTATAGATATACTCTATTATATTATTTGGGTTATTACATTTCACAGTGCTGTCAAGAGACAATGGTGCTTCCTATGGGGCCGCAATCATTTCATTCTCATTTATTCTCATTAATTTTATCGTGATTGTGAGTCATGTTCACTCTTGTTATCGTGTGCCATCTTTATCTCGCAGTGTTTTATCAGCGAAACACCCACCCAGACGCATCCGCCATGGTCGCAGATAAACACACACACACGACGAACTGAGACACCCACCAGACGGACGGGTCGCCGTGGAGACGCTGCAGTCGGGGGGCGAGGTCTTCTGGGATAGCGAGTGGGAGGTACGGAGGTCTGGGGTGAAGACTGTCCACGATGGGCAGCTCCACCACCTGAACGTCCCGGTCTTGAGCCTCACCTGTAGAGAAACACATCATAGCAACATTTTAATGATTAATTCAATTATGCAACATGTTGTTCCAAAAATGTTCTACTGTTAGTGAGCTTCTAGCATCCTAACCAACACACAAATACATACACTGATGGTCAAAACGAAATATTAAGCAAGATTTTAAAATGTTTTTTTAAAGTCTTTCCCTCAGAAATCATTCTAATATGCTGATTTGCTGCTCAATTTTCATCAATTATTATTGGTGGACAATTATTAATAATGATTCTTAGTATTATCAATAGTTTTGGCTGCTATAATGTTTTTATAATTTTTTGTGGAAACAGTGATAACATTTATTTTCATTATTCTTTGATGAGTAGAGAGTTCAAATTAAAATAATTTATTTGAAACAGAAATCTTCTGTAATATTATAAATGTCTATAACTGTCACATTTGATAAATTCAATGCAAATAATTGCAGCTTTTTTAAAAATCTTATCCATTTGAATGGGAGTTTCCACAAAAATATTAAGCAGCAAAAACAGTTTTCAATAAGAATTTTTTTCTTGAACAGCAAATCAACATATTAGAATGATTAAAAAAAAAAAAAGTTCCTCAAAATTAACATATGACTTAAGATTTGACAAACAGCACACACAAATCATATGGACCACTTTTATGGTGCTTTTTTTGTTGTTGTCATTTTTAGAACTTAACAGCTAGTCTTATTTACTTGCATTGCAAAATGCATAAAAATATAAAAAATATATATTTAAATTTCAGTCCATAGGCTTTAGAATATTTGTTTTCTGTATTCTTCTGAAGCATACCCAAAAGTCAATATTTTCAGCTCTCAAATCTTATTTACATTTGTGCACAACTCATATAAATTAAGTTCCTCATATGAATTGAACATATGACTTGAGAACATTTGAAAAACAGCACAAAACACCATTTTATGGAGTCTGTACTTTCATTTTACAGAAATAACAAAGTTTGAAATGACTTGTCCATGCTGCCGTTTTCCATGCAATGCAGAAAATGCATTAACAAAATATAAAAACATTTAAATTGCAGTCCATTAGCTAGTCTTCTGAAATATATATTTTTTTTGTGATGAACAGACCTTAAAAGTCAGTATTCTCAGCTCTTAAAACTTTGCATTTGTGCGCAACTTAAAAAATATGTTATGCTCCTCAAATAAATTAAATGTCTGACCTGTGAACACTTGGAAAACACACACAAATCATATGGACCCCTTTAATGCACTTCCATGAAACTTTTATGGTGTTTTTATTATTACTATTAATATATATTTTTTTAAATTTTTGGACAGAAGCTGTCAACTTTCACTTCCATTTTAGTTTATATCTTGCAATTCTGACAAAAATAAAAAATAAAATAAAATAAAATAATAAATAAATAAATAAAAATTGCAAGATTAATTCAGAACCACAGAATAAAAAAGATAATTGTGACTTTTTATCTGACAATTCTGACTTTACATCTCAAAATCTCTCAAAACTTCAACTTTACATTTGTGCACAACTTAAAAATTATGGTATGGTCCTCAAATAAATGAAATGTCTGAGCTGTGAACACTTGGAAAACACACACAAATCATATGGACCCCTTTAATGCACTTCCATGAAACTTTTATGGTGTTTTTATTATTACTATTAATATATATTTTTTTAAATTTTTGGACAGAAGCTGTCAACTTTCACTTCCATTTTAGTTTATATCTTGCAATTCTGACAAAAATAAAAAATAAAATAAAATAAAATAATAAATAAATAAATAAAAATTGCAAGATTAATTCAGAACCACAGAATAAAAAAGATAATTGTGACTTTTTATCTGACAATTCTGACTTTACATCTCAAAATCTCTCAAAACTTCAACTTTACATTTGTGCACAACTTAAAAATTATGGTATGGTCCTCAAATAAATGAAATGTCTGAGCTGTGAACACTTGGAAAACACACACAAATCATATGGACCCCTTTAATGCACTTCCATGAAATCTTTATGGTGTTTTTATCTAATTATTTTATTTATTTATTTATTTTTGGATAGAGCTTGTCAACTTTCACTTCAATTTTAGTTTATATCTTGCAATTCTGACAAAAAAGAATTGCAAGATAAATATTTTTTTTTTCTTACAATTCATCCCATAATTTTGTCCCCCCCCCCACACCATAGAATAAAAAAAGATAATTGCGACTTTTTATCTCACAATTCTGAGAAAAACTGCTCAGAATTGCAAAAAAAAAAAAGAAAAGAAGTAAGAATTGTGAGATATAAACCGAGAATTACGAGACAAAAGTCAATTACCCTTTTATTTTTCTCATGGCAGAAACAGGCTTCCATAAGTGATGGCATCATTTTCATTTTGCTAGCAGTGAAATAACAGGCGAAATAATACTAGAACACTGGGTGAAATGATAAATATGGGGTGAAACAGTTGATTTTTAATTGGAAGAAACATTTCTGTGTATCAATCTTTTGTTGAATAATATACTGAGCTAATCACAATGCATTCGGGCATTGCAGATACATGCAGCGCTGCCAAAATGGTCAAGACAAAGCATTTAGCTGCCTGCTATGTGGAACACTGCATTGCCAACGATGCTTTCAAGGTAGGAAGCTCAACAGAATTTGAACGAGAGCTGCAGCATTAGCATCAAGTAGCTCAACCTGGCACTGCTCACTCAAGCCATTTATCACCATTTCAAGATGCATGCAAATGTTTGATACAAACGACAAACCATCGTTTAAAGCACAACCAATTCGCAATGCATCTAGCTGAGGCAAAAACAAAGAAAATGTCCAATTTGCATGAGCAAACTCATGTTTTTTTTAACAAGAAGGCAGCGGCCGCAGCTGAAGACAATAGCTCACTCTTATCAGCATCTGTCTGCGTGCACCTGCTCAACTGCTGCTACTGCTGCTAAATGATGAAAAATACATGCTTTTGTGCTGAATTCTTCATTACGTGATCTAGTAACTGCTACTATTAGCTAGTAGCTGTTTATGGTAGACGAATGTAAAATCCTGGAGCATTTTATTAAAATTTAAAACAGTTCACTGCACAAAATGATCTTCTTATTCAGTATTTTATTGTCTTGTTTTCCAGTACCAATATCTAAATATTCTTAAATCAACATTCATTTATCAAGACCAAGCAAGTTTTTGCTTAAAACATGAAAACATTTTATTGGAAGATATTTTTTTTCTTGTTTTAATCATAAACTCACTTAATTTTGATACATTTATTTATTTAGTTTTAACCACACTGACAGATCTTTTTCTGTCGTTTTAAACATAAAGCCATTTAATTTTGGTATAATTTTTCAGAAAACAAGGCATAAAAAGTAAGAGACATAATAGCCATTTTATTTCTTAAGTAAAAGTATCTTCATCAATCAAGAAATAATAAAGAAAAAATAAATAAAAAAAACAAGAAAAATATCATATGTATTCAGTATCTTCGTCTTGTTTTTCAGTACAAATATCTACCTTAAATACTTAAATATTAAGTTGTCTTTCCTTTAAAAGATATCAAAATTAAGCCGGTTTTTGCTTAAAACAAGAACAAATATTTGTCAGTGCGAGTGAGAAAAATAATCCTGATTTACCACTGAATTCAGTATTTATTTAATTTAATTTAATTTATTTATTTATTATATTTTATTTTATTTTACCACACCAAGATTTTTTTCTTGTTTTAAACAAACTCATTTATTTATTGCAGATAAAAAACAACAACACTTAATATCTGATAGACATAATGGTCATTTTATTTAGTTTATTGAATTTAGTTTATGTATAGGAATTTAAGATATTTTTACTGGAAAGCAATACAAAAGTACTAATTTTTGATTATAACAAGAAAAAATACCTGCCAAAGGGAGATATTAAGTTTGAAGAGTGAATTAAGTTTATTTTTCTGACCTGATTGCCAGATATTTTCTAGTTTTAATAATAAACTCACTTAATTTTGATAAATTTTTCAGAAAGAAGACTTATCTTATAGTAATTTAGCAGCAATATCTCAAGTTATTTTGCTTCTCAAGTAAATGTATCTTGCTCTGATTGTTTAAATATTTGTACTGGAAAGAAGACTAAGTAAGATTTTATTTTCTCAGCTTGAGTTTACTGCATCTCAGTGGATTTTCATGCACTAACCATAAATAAATGCTTGACCTGCATGCCCCAGGTTTCTCATAAATGTTTGATGCAGATGTCTCGTGTAGCGTTTAACTGCATTAAAGTGTGGCATGCTTTATGTGTGACGATACAAAGTCACCCCTGAGAAATAAAGCCTGATTAGATGTAATGCTGCTGCTTGCGTTACACGGAGCAGAGGAAGGACCAGAGCGCGAGAGGAAACCAGAGAGACTTTGATCTGCAGACATATTCCCAAAGTGCTCCGCAGACGAGTTTCTTCAAAAGTCGTTGGGTTTTCGCGTGCCAAGGTGACCCGTTTCAGCGCTCGCACGCAAAACAAACCAGCTCTCCCTGGTGCTGGAATGACTGGCTCTGGTCTCGGGGCAGAAGTCTGGACACGTCAGATTAAACAGGTCACTTACCCGCAGTCCTTTCACAAACACCCTCCAGAGAAACACAGAGGGACAAAAACACACAGGCCAAGAGAAAGAGCCGGAGCAGCAGGAGCTGCGGATGCTTATTCTGCAGATAAACAGAGAGCTCACAAAAATACAAACCATTCACTCACCCTCAGCTGCAGTGTGATTTCAGAACCACTTATAGTTTTTAGTATTATTTTGAATCAGTTTTAATTTTTTTAAATTTCAATTATAGTTGAAGTTTCAGTAATTTCTTTCATTTTTAGTAGTTTATATAATATAACTAACAAACTACATAACTATATATAAAAAAAAAGAAAAAAAAAAGTTTATTTTTTTTTTACAAATTTATTTGCTCTTTTTTCATAATTATCTGTGAAATTTACTAGCAATTTCTGAGCGGAAATTGTTTTTACACTTATTTTTTCCTTGTGTAGTCTTCTGAAGCCATACGATAGCTTTTGTGTGACGAACAAACCCAAAAGTCATTATTTTCAGTTCTCAATTCTGATGTACGTTTGTGCACAACTTCCAATTTGACAGAAAATAGCAGAAATAGATTTGAAAGACTTGTTCATGCTGCCCTTTTTCAAACAATGAAAGTGAATAGGGATGGATGCCTCCAAAAATGCATTAAAAATGACAAATATATTGTAATTTTAATCCACAAGTTTTAAAATATTTGTTTTAATATAGTCTTCTGAAGCCATAGGCTATCTTTGTGTGATGAACAAACCCAAAAGTCATTATTTTCAGCTCTCAAATGTTATGTTTGTGCACAACTTACAAATTATGGTACGTTCCTCATAAAAATAAATAAAATAATAAATAAAATAAATAATAATAATAAACAATAAAATAAAAATACATTTAAAATATGAGCTGAAAACAGTAGCTGAAAACCAAGCTACTGTTATAAGCATGAGCCCCGTCAGACTGGTCGTGGCGGCGGTGTTGCAACAATATATAGTGATATTCTCAACGTTACTCAGAGGAATTTGCAGATTTCCTCTCAGACTTATTGGTTACCGTTGATAAAGCGCCAATTGTCTGAGATTTTAACATTCATGTTGATAATACAAATGATGCATTAAGACTTGCCTTTACTGACCTAATAAACTCTTTTGGAGTCAAGCAAAACGTCACCGGGCCCACTCATCGTTTTAATCATACGCTAGATTTAATTACATCGCATGGAATTGATCTTACTGATATAGATATCGTACCTCAAAGTGATGATGTTACTGACCATTTCCTTGTATCGTGGCTGGCGGTTATTAAGCCTTTTATTAAGAAACCACAACTAGATCCTAATGAACTGGCAAACTACAGACCAATTTCAAATCTTCCGTTTATGTCTAAAGTTTTAGAAAAAGTTGTGTCTGCTCAATTGTGCTCCTTCCAGCAAACAAATTATCTCTATGAATAATTTCAGTCAGGTTTCAGGCCCCACCATAGCACAGAAACTGCACTTGTTAAAATTACGAATGACTTGCTTCTTGCGTCAGACCAAGGCTGCATCTCATTGCTAGTTTTACTTGATCTTAGTGCTGCGTTCGACA
>NW_015547712.1:733181-748558 GCF_001515605.1 Sinocyclocheilus anshuiensis
ATCTCATTGCTAGTTGTACTTGAGCTTAGTGCTGCGTTCGATACTATAAATCATGAAATACTCATAGATCGATTACAAAACTATACAGGTATTCAAGGGCAGGCTTTAAGAGGGTTTAGATCATACCTGTCCGATCTCTACCACTTTGTTTATTTAAATGAGGAGCCATCTCAATTATCACCAGTAAATTATGGAGTGCCACAAGGATCTGTCCTAGGACCTCTGCTATTTTATATATTTATATACATGTTGCCCCTTGGTAATATTATTAGAAAATACAGGATTAGTTTCCACTGTTATGCTGATGATACTCAACTTCAAAAATCTGGGTGTTATATTAGACAGCAATCATATTTCCCATGTTACAAAAACAGCATTCTTCCATCTTAGAAACATTGCCAACCAAGCTACAAAACATGTTACCTGTTTCTGATGCAGAAAATCTAGTTCATGCATTCATGGCCTCTACTAGTTCATGCATTCATGACCTCTAGACTGGACTATTGTAATGCACTGCTAGGTGGTTGTCCTGCATCTTCAATAAACAAGCTACAGGTAGTCCAAAATGCAGGTCAAGAAAATATGATCATACCACCCCAATTTTACAGTCTCTGCACTGGTTACCTATTAAGTTCCGTATCAGTTACAAAATATTATTACTTACCAATAAGGCCCTTAATGGGTTAGCTCCTGCGTACCTAACTAGTCTTCTACCACGCTACAATCCATCACGCTCCCTAAGGTCGAAAAACTCTGGACTTTTGGTAGTACCTAGGATAGCAAAGTCCACTAAAGGAGGTAGAGCTTTTTTGCATTTGGCTCCCAAACTCTGGAATAGCCTTCCTGATAACGTTCGGGGTTCAGACACACTCTCTCGGTTTAAATCTAGATTAAAGACACATCTCTTTGGCCAAGCATTCAAATAATGCATCTACTAGGATTTACACAAGCTTCAGTCTGGATCCAGAACACCTGAGAAGAGATGATGCCAACCTCTCAGAGGACCTCAAATGATGCCAACCCTGAAACAACATACAGAACTACCACATTTTGCTATAAGTTTGATTGCAACATATAATAATTGCTGTTAATAGTGTTCATCGTCTGTTTGATGACGTCTTTAACTAACTTTTCCGTACATGTCTGCCATATGTACATTAACTGACATAGTCACCACTGATAAGCTACTACTAAATATATTGTAGAAACTTAATTTTCTGTAAAGCTGCTTTGCAACGATTTGTATAGTGAAAAGCGCTATATAAATAAACTTGAATTGAATTGAAAACAGCACAAAAAATCATATGGACCACTTTTATGCACTTCTATGACACGTTTATGGTGCTCTTTGTCATTTTTGTAGAATCTGTCCACATTCCCTTTCCTTTTCTTTCCTTTGCTGTTTCCTACAAAACAGCAGTGTGAAAGTTGTTAAACATCTCTTTTTGTGTTATGCAGAATAAATAAAGTTTGAAACAACATGAGAGCGAGTAAATAATGACACCAAGTTCATTTTTGGCTGAACTTTCCTCTCACAATTTTTCAGTCCCACCTTTATTAGAGAAATGAAATAGTTCTGATTAACCTACGAGAACCCGAACGGAGTTTAGAAACACACAAACCACAAATTAACCGAGTCTGAAAGTGTTGCATAGAAACAGCGGCTTTGTTTTAATCGTTTGTTAAAAAACAAGTTACGGGAGGTCTGCTAATTAAGAGCATTAAAGCAGCAGAACGTTCTTGACCGCAAACCAACTGACAAGCAGCTCATTAAAACTCTCCCCAACAATTACCACACAACAACAGCGGCTGCTTTACGGCATTTCCACCAGCAAGTGCACATGTGATCGGAGTATGCTTGAAATTTTAATTAGCTAAAGCATGAAATATTTAAGAAAAAACTCCCAAGCCGTTCCCAGGTTTATGTAAGAGCACTCGCAGCTCTTCTTCACGCTTCTGGTTTCTGGCGGCTGGAATGGGTTTTGACGAGAATCCTCAGATAATCTATTCCCTCAACAGATCCTCGGCTGTAATAATTAGGACACAAAGAAGAGAGGAAATTTTCACATGTCCTCATTATGCTTAAATATCCGTCTTGTACTAGAGCTTCACACTTTGTCTATTTAGCATTATAGAACATTAGAGAAGCGGACTCTAGTTCACACAACAGTTTTAGAGTAGAAAATGCTAACGCGTAAATTAAAAATACAGGCCTGAAATAACTTACAGTGCATTTCATACACAGTGGTGCTTAATTGGCATAAAAAGAATAAAGATTACAATCAGTTCACAAGTTATTTTAAAAAGGACTGAAATGAGAGCTAAGTTCATTTAAAAACACATTCAAATGAATTAGAAGGAAAGCGAAAAACAATTAAATCAATGCAATCAGAGAACACAGATAAACAACATGTATTTTAATTAGGGAGATCTGCAAACATGAATACATTTAGATGTTACTGCAAACCTAAACTAGCAAAGTCTAATGTTATGTTGGTTTTGCTGGAAATTCAAGAAAAATGGTTTCTATATTGTTCTTTAGATTATAAATTTAAAGCAAATTAAAAATGAAATGCACTACTGTTCAAAAGATTATTTGAACAAGATTCTTTGAAAGAAATTAATACATTTATGCAACAAGGATGCATTACGCTAACCAAAAATGACATTATTTACATGTATAATGTTACATAAGATTTCTATTTCAAATAAACGCTGTCCTTTTGAACTTTCTATTCATCAAAGAATCCTGAAAAAATTTGGTTTCCACAAAAATATGAAGCAGAACAACAATCAGAAATATTTATTGAGAAGCAAATCAGCATATTAGAATGATTTCTGAAGGATCATGTGACACTGAAGACTGGAGTAATGATGCTGAAAATTCAGATTTGATCACAGGAATATATTACATTTTACAATATATTACAAACAGCTATTTTAAATTGCAATAATATTCCAAAATATTACTCTTGTTTTACTGTATTTTTAATCAAATAAATGCAGCCTTGCTGAGCAAAAGAGACATTTGAATGGTAGTTTATATTTCAAGTCATTTGATTATTATTATTATATATTTTTTTATTAAATTCAAAACAGTAAAACTAACATTAAAAACACTATAACTTTGAACGAGCCAAATCTAAAGCAGTGGCAAATAGCCACCTTCACCATAACAGAGTCATAGTTAACCTAAACTAAAACTTAAAAACATAAATAAATATCAGCTAGTTGTCAAGGCAACATTCCCATTTTCATTTAATTTAGTGTAAGTACTAAAACTACAAAAAAAATAAAAAAAATCTAAAACTAAATAAACAACATAATAATAAAAATGAATACAAACTGTGTATACATATATTTAAAAATAAATAATAAAATAATAAATAATGTCAAAAACAGGAAAATTACTAATACTTTAAGAGAAAATAGAATATATAAAAATAAAATCTAATTTAAAATATTACCAAAACGAATAATATAGTACTGTATCCATAATAGTAACTATAACTATAATAGTAACTTAAAGTAATAGTTTAGCATCAATGATAGTAAAACAATGACATATGAAAGAAAGAAGTCAGACTGACACATTTTCATGTTTAGATCTGCTCACTCTGAACACCTACAGCGGGATTGACACTCACCTGACCAGTGTCCGGTCGTGGCTCCGGATCGATCCGTGCAGGTGTCGCTGACGGGCCGGAAGACCGTCTCCCAGCCTTTAGGAGCGTAACGCCAGTTGTGGGACTCGAGGATCAGGACTCTCTGCGTGCCGTAAGCGATCATGAAGCAGTAAACCACGTGATGGAGCTGACAGCCGTATCCACAGCCCTTATTGATGTTACACACCAGCTTACGAGCTTTACTGCAGTCCTGCGGGTTCTGAGCCACAAATGACATACGCAATTACAGTTAGCACTGCGTTTAGATTACACGAATTTGTATCAATATAGCATGTGTACATAAAATAAAATAAAATCCAGATGAAGAAGAGAAATGACATACTGTATGCAATTACAATTAGGACAGCGTTTTAGATTATATAAATTTGTACCAATGTTGCATGTGTAAATAAAACTAAACCTAGAAAAAAAGAAGACAAATGACACATAAAATAAATAAAATAATAAATACAGACGAAGACGACAAATTAGATATGCAATTAAAATTATGACTGCATTTTAGATTAAATGAATTTGCATGTGCACATAAAATTACAATAAAAATAAAATAAAATAAAATAAAATAAAACAAATATACAAAACACAAAGATAAAGAAGAGAAATGACACATGTAATTAAAATTAAGGCTGCGTTTTAGATTAAATTAATTTGTCCTAATATAGCATGCAAAAATAATAAAATTAAATTATTAAAACAAAAAACAAAAACAGATGAAGTACTCTAAAAATGAATGCTAAATTCCAAAGACTGTTTTCCCACAATCCCTTCACAAGGATGCAATGCTTGTTTCCAGTGCAAGCTTTCAGGCTTTACGCAACAATCTCGGATGAGTTCATATTCTCCAGTGAGAGCTGTCTGATTTCATTATTAAATCACATTCACTGCATGTAAGCAGGGTCTCAAAGAGACAAGAGAGAAACACAGACAGAGACAGAGAGACAGAGGGACAGAGACAGAGAGGGACACAGTCAGCCCTTTGGAGATTCATATAGTGAGATTGAAACAGTCCCATCTGATGTCAGAAAGGCTTTCATGAGAGGCTTGATGTATTAGATCATCTATTTCATTCAATGTTTCATCCACAGGGAAAGCCTGGAGGTGAATAAGGTGCTACAGCCATGCAAAAGCAGGGTCAAACAAAAAAATAAAATAAAATAAAATAAAAAAAATAATAAAATAAAATAGTTTGAGGTCAGTAAGAATTAAAAAAAACATTTGTTATTATTATTTTATTTTACATTTATTTTAAGAAATATTTTTGAGCAGCAAATCAGCATATTATAATGATTTCTGAAGGATCATGTGACACTGAAGACTGGAGTGATGATGCTGAAAAATCAGCTTTGCATCATATGAATAAATTACATTTTACGATATATTCACAAAACACTTCATTTAAAGTGTAATAATATTTCACAATTTTACTGTATTTTTAATGAAATAAATACAGCCCTGGTGAGATTTTTCAAAAGCATTAAAAAACGTATAGACCTCAAACTTTTGAATGATTAAATAAATAAATAAAAGGTTGCTTGAAGGAGATCTCATATTAATTATAATATTACAGTACTAATAATAACTGCAGTTATTTGGGCAGTAATTATGGTTATCATGTTACATATTTGCCAGAGATGAAGTGATTCTGTGTGTCCAGCAGTGGAAGAGTTTAGCTGTCTATATTTCCCTTTAGAAATGCTTCTTCATTTTTATTGTGCCATTAGAGGAAATGAGTTACGATAATCGAATTGTCTGGCGGCTCTTTCACGTTAGTGTATTTGTCTGAGGATTTTTTTTTTTTTGAGTGAAAGCTATATAGATTTTACTCTTAATCCAAATTCAATAGTGTTGGCACAGAGTTTGCTATGGCAGCAGATGAAGCACTCTCATCTCAAAAAGCCTCAAAGTGCTGCCTGAGCATAAAACTGGAGCTGCATATGCTTACAAAAATATACTGTGATGGTACTATGGTACAGTGATGGTATGGAAATCAGCCATCAGAGAGTATTTGATATATACCATGGTACTGAATGATAACCAGATTTATTCAAATAATATTACATCAAATCAATAAAACATTTAATAAAATAAATTCCGATTTAATAAAATAAAATAAATGTGTTGTTACTATGTTACAGTGATATATACAATGGCACTAAATGATAAAAAAATCAATACTATGGTACATGGCAATATTAGTAGAGTGATTGTATGAAAATCAGTGATAAGATAGTATTTGATATGTACCATGGTATTGAATTATAACCAGATTCATTAAAATAATTGTATATAAATAAAATAAATAATCTAAAAAAAAAAAAGTTATAAATTAAATAATAAAATAGAATAAAACCGTAAACTAAAAGAAATAAAACAAAATGAAAAATAAAATAAAATAAATAAAAAGTGACAGAAAAGACATGTATTGTGTTACTGAAGACTTTTATGTCAAATAAATTGTTGCTGAAAAAAAAAAACGGTCTAGTTTAGTCAGGCTAACTCATGGCTCACCATCTAAACCAACTGAAAACCAGTTTAAACAAGCCAAGAGACCAGATAAACCATCTTAAACTGGGTAGTTACACTACAGGTAGGTACCATCCGTAATGAGCAGCTATATGTTGTTCTGTTAAATAACATGGGATCTTCCATGATTCTTTTTGGATTGACTTGACAATCTTTTTCTTGCTTTATTGCAGAAAACAAATTATGTATGATCGAGGCATAAGAGTCGAGATTCAAAAGATCTCGCAATGTAACTTTGAAAATATACATGAAAATGGTTAAATAAATCAATAAAAGACTGACTTTAGTTGATCTTACACTTTGATTTTCATTAGCGGTGGTTTGTAAAGAAAATCAAACTCACAAACGACATCAGTATTTCCTTTACAATAATAGACTGGCATAAAGCCATAGATCTCAGTATAAAGAGAACGGAGGGAAAAAAGAAACAGTCCCAAAGAGGAACAAAACGGTACAGAGTGAATCATATCAGAAAATATATTTCATTAGTGTTGTTCGCTTTATTGCTTCTGCACATTAGGGCTGTCAAAATGGCTGAAAAACTAAATTCGAATTTTGTGCTTAAATATGATCAAAATTCGAATTATATTCGAATTTAAAATGCATAATTTCAGTTAGGGTAAAGAAAAGCTTTTGGCTTCTATCCTGAGGCCACAAGAGGGCACATCGA
The DNA here is from genome assembly GCF_001515605.1 of Sinocyclocheilus anshuiensis. NCBI lineage: Eukaryota > Metazoa > Chordata > Actinopteri > Cypriniformes > Cyprinidae > Sinocyclocheilus > Sinocyclocheilus anshuiensis. The sequence continues at coordinate 740,061 of NW_015547712.1, forward strand.
GCATAAGATAACATGACTATCTGTGAAAAAAAGTGCATAATGTTTAAAATAATGTTTATAAACCAATTATAATTAATTAAGTTGCTTAAACAACTATAAACAAAACAGCATCATGTATGTATTCATAGTTTAATACAAAGGGCCGAAAGCCAATCACACAGAGTACATTTTTCATTTAAAAACACAAATTGCAGTGGGATGGGGGAAAAAACCCGCCATTAAGTCTCGAGATATGTTTTTTCAAAGTTGAACTTGCATTAATTTTATATGGCTTCCTAAACATGCGGTTCTCTTGTGCGAGACGCGAGTGCAACGGTGATAGATGTCCCTCTAGAAAATGTGCGAAATATGCGTTCTGTGTGAACGGCTTGGTTTCAGTTTTGACGTAAACAAGATTTTCTCTCCGCATTGATGTTCTCTTTTCCCACAATATTTGTAATCAACAACGCAGCAGCGCGGCATCTAGTGGCTTCAACTGGATAGTCTAACAAAACATTATAATGCAACGACACTTACATCATCATCGCATCTCGTGCGCCACTGATAAGGCTGCCTCCTTAACGCACACCTAAAATTCGAATGCAAAGTTTTTGCATTCGAATGTGGATTTTTATTTAAAATTCGACGAATATTCGAAATTCTAAAAAAATGTTGACAGCCCTACTGCACATAATTCAGCTCTAAAGCCCAACTCGATTAGTTTGTGTTCCAGACAATGATGATTTCCTTGGTGTTGATGAGGAGAGTGTGCTAATTACACTTAGCGTTTTTTTTACTTAACTTTTTTTTTTTTTAAGATTTCGACTTTCAAAGTCATCATTTCGACTTTTTATCTTATAATTATGACTTGAGTATGTCATAATTTCGACTTTTCGAGGCATTAATTTTTTTCTTACGTGGCGGAAATGGGCTTCCATATGTTTTAACCATATTTTGAATTACACATTGCATTCTGTTTTAGTCCTTGGTGTTGATGAGGAGAGTGTGCTAATTACACTTAGCGTAATGGACAATTATTTCAAATGAAATTACATTTTTTTTTTTAAAGATTTCGACTTTCAAAGTCATCATTTCGACTTTTTATCTTATAATTATGACTTGAGTATGTCATAATTTCGACTTTTCGAGGCATTAATTTTTTTCTTACGTGGCGGAAATGGGCTTCCATATGTTTTAACCATATTTTGAATTACACATTGCATTCTGTTTTAGGGTTAAAGGAAATTGGATTGAACTTGTTATTGACTGTTTTCAGTACTAAATGAAATATTTTAGACAATTTAGATTTTTAGATAGTTTTGACTAGATTTTTGTATTTAGACAAAAAAGACTTCTTCTCAACTAACGGTATGATTTGATGATATGATTCATTTCTGGAGCACAAAGTGTGAGAGAGGAAAAATATATCAATATATAATATTAAGTATAATATTAAGATAATAAAAATAACCATTATTAATAATTGAGCACCATATAAAGGAGCAGCAAATCAGCATATTAAAATTATTTCTGGAGGATCATGTGACACTGAAGACTGGAGTAATGATGCTGAAAATTCAGCTTTGATATTACAAAAGAAAACAGTATTTTAAATTGTAATAATATTTCACAATTTCCCAGTTTTCCCTGTATTTTAGGAAGTCTAACAGCAGGAGGAAGGGTCGTTCTGTACCTGCAGGAAGGAGATCCTGTTCTGCACTAGGCTGGAAAGATCTCTGGCCTCCTTCTCTCTCCAGTCTCCTGCTCCGTCCGCCTGACTGAGATCCTGCAGGTCCGTCATGATGGTTCTGACAGAAACACACAGGAGACGCTCAAACATCCTCCTCTATCAGCTGACAATGATTACATATTACTGAAAAATGACAGTACATTAGTGAATATTAATTGAGTCTTCCTAATTTACCCATGTACAGTATTACTATGTCTTTGGAAGGCCTTTGTCTTTCAACCACATAAAAATGCATAAATTCATGTTATTTCTTATTTCGATGTAATGCAGGGATTCTCATGCTTTATATTTGTCAGCTGAACTTTCCACCTTATATATTTTTTGAAGTACCTCTGAGATTTTAAGGTAATAGTCAGTGGTGAAAAGAGTACTAAGAAATTGCACTTAAGTAAAAGTATTGCTATTTAAGGAATAATTTACTTGAGTACAAGTAAAAGTACTCAAACATAATATGACTCAAGTAAGAGTGAAAAAGTAGTTTGCTGGGCGAAGATACAAATATTTGTCATTATTTTATCTTTGTTATTAAAAAATGAGTACAAAGATACACATTACAAGTATACATAATATACAAATAAAACAAATAATGTTTTATTTTCAGGTACAATATAGGTGCATTTAACAGGAGCATTCAAGAAATTGAATTAACAAATATAAAAATAAAACACTATATATACTGATTCCTATTAAAGCAACTGTATTAAAGGGGTCATATGATGCTGCTAAAAAGAACATTATTTTGTGTATTTGATGTAATGGTGTGTTTATGCGGTTTAAGGTTAAAAAAACACATTATTTTCCACATACTGTACATTATTGTTTCTCCTCTATGCCCCGCCTTTCTCGCCAACGTGAGCCTGACGAGTGGAACACACCAAACAAACTAGCCTGACGTCGGCCAAAAGACAAAACTTGAATGAAACCTCGACCAGATCCCCCTGAGGAACAAAAGAGCATCATTGAGCAACAGCGTGATGATACTGTACGTATCTGACCTCTGTTGATGACCGAGGTCCTGCAGCAGCGTCTCAGTGTGTTTCAGTCTGTCTGACGGCTCGACTTGACTCAGCTTCTGTATCTCGCTGTGAATAAAATACCACAGCTCTTTCACTCCGTTCTCCACCTTCCTCCGCAGTTCCTCCTGTTCTTGACCCGGACCAACTGACAAAGAGAAGAGAGATTCAAAAGTGCTCTAATTAGGCAATGATGTCTGAAAGGCTGTGAAGATGATCACAACTAAAGGGCCTCAGTACACAATGTATCTAGTTGACTTACCAGCTATTACTGTTGACACGTGTGTTTTATATAAAAAGATGGCAGGTAGATTTGTAATAGTCTGTGAGTTCTTAAAGAAAATGTAAACTGTTGCAATTGCTGCTGATCTTCCCTACAGATTTCGACTGTCCTCTTTTTGATTCTGCGTTTAATCGTCTCTCGCTCTACACTTCTCTGCCTACTTTTTTTGCTCTTATGTAATAAGTTCAATTCAGTGCTTTTCAAGAAACCCCTGGGTATAATCTCTCCGGGACGGGTGACCCTGAATGAATGCTGTATACATGTATGCTGTATACATGGGACGCATCCTAACTGAGCTGGAACCTCAGAAGTGACTCATTTAGATTCTCTGCATGCGGTAGGACTCACAATTGTTGTGTTACCAAGCTAACAATGTGATACTACTAAGCATAAACATACTCAAATATTGGGTTAGATTATTATAAAATATATACATTTTAAAAATGTTTCAGTGTTGAATGAACTATTATATTTGTAGTTTTATCATTTAGACTTATAAAGACTAGTTTATTTATTTAGGCAAAAGATATATTATATATGTACTGTAAATATCAGTGGTGTCACTGATATACAGTGGTGTGAAAAAGTGTTGGCCCCCTTCCTGATTTCTTATTTTTTTGCATGTTTGTCACACTTTAAACACTAGTAAAAGGTAACACAAGTGAACACAACATGCAGCTTTTAAATGAAGGTTTTTATTATTAAGGGAAAACAAAATCCAAAATTACATGGCCCTGTGTGAAAAAGTGTTTGCCCCCTAAACCTAATAACTGGTTGGGCCACCCTTAGCAGCAACAACTGCAATCAAGCGTTTGCGATAACTTGCAATGAGTCTGTTACAGCGCTGTGGAGGAATATTGGTCCACTCATCTATGTCAGGAAGGGGGCCAACACTTTTTCACACCACTGTATACTCACAGTTATACTGACAGGAACAGTTTTTTTTAATCAAATGCAAATTCATGTCCCAGTCACATTTTCTTAGCTATCAGAAGAACTCATCAAGTTAGTGTTTTTAAGTATTTTACATTTATTCCATCATAATAACTCAAGGCAGTAACAATTTAATAATATATTTTATTTTGTGAACTTATTTATTTTTTATAGTTAACTTTCAACTACTTTTGAATTTTTCGGATCATCAGTCATCAAAGCTCACTAAATATGTTTTCAGGCCATTTCAAGTCTGATCAAGGCTCAGTAGTTATATTTAAGTGTGCGAGTTGTTTACTTACTTTTTTAAATTAGTTTTCCCATTAACGCCATTATATTGTTCAATCAAACTGATTCATGAACGATGAACACGCACAAACACAAGAGGCGGATTTATCGCATGAACCAATCATATCTATCTATCTATCTATCTATCTATCTATCTACAAACACAAACACGTGTATTTGATACATTTCAAATATTTTAATTTGACTTATTTAGCTTTACTTTGTTTTAGTGTCAAATGAAATAGTATATTTGTCATTTAATAGTTTCAAAATATTACAAACAAATCTCTAAATCTAAGAAAGATATTGTATATATTCCTTTGAACATTTAGAAATTTGTTAAAATGATAAAACTTAAAATCAGGGTCTTATTAACTAAAACTAAAACCATGAGAAACATTTCTGTTGAAATGAAATAAATGTTAACAGAAAAAAAAAAAATAAAAATAATAAAAATGAGTAAAAACTGTATAGACTTTAAAAAAAAAAAAAAAAGTATTACATACTTTACATACTGTAGATACAAGTGCAATATAACGCAATATAATGCAAATGCTGTTCAAGTCTAGTGAAGAATCATTCAAATAAGAACTATGACTGTGGCTGTGAGGTTCAGGTGCTGTAGGTTTCTCCTCTAATCCTGCTCTCATTACAGCAGAGGTGACCTGAGTGAGACACACAGCATCTATCTGTCTTTTATAGGGGTCAGAACAGGACGTGAAGCAGCGCCAGAGAGACAGGCTCTTTAAGGATGATCCTTATACATCTGTGACCTGTGCTCTTCTGGCCCGGGGTGACGATGATGCTGCTGCTGCTGCTGACGATGATGTTGGTAGTTATTTCTGGCAGATCCTGCAGCAAGGAGATTTCCCAACCCTGACCCATTCGCTAGCCATGATTATGCATGCGAAGACTTGAATACACACACAAACATGTGCAAACATTCAATGACTCATGCTGTTGTGCTTCTGTTAGACCTACATGGACGTCAATCTGCAAGTCTAAATCAGAATGTAAACAACTATTTTTTTTAATGTTAAAATGCATTATTGTATCCCAGTTTCATATATAACTGTAAATAAGACATAGGTTGATTTCCTTGGAAAATGTCATATTCTCGCCAACGCTCACTCTTAATTTTACGCCCTGGGTGGAACTGCAGGGGTCTGGAGAGCAGTTTATGCATTTTGAGATTTATATTTGAATGAAAGCAATCCAGCCTAATTTGAGGAAACAAACTGCTACTGATGATGCATAATTTGTTATATCTGTCACAAAATATTCCCTTGCTGGTTGACAAAGAAAATTAAATTCTTGTTAGAAATTCCTGTTAGAAATTTGTCGTTAGAAAAAAAAATAAAAAACTCAATCGATTAAAAGGCTTAAACTGTTCTGATTGTACAGTAGGAAGCATACTTATAGTCAGAAAGCATGAATAATTGTGTTATTTATATATATATATATATATATATATATATATAATTTTAAGAAATTATATATATATATAATTTTTTTTAATCATGAATGCATTTGGTCTTATTGCATGTTGGAATGAAGGATCTTGTGACACTGAAGACTGGAGTAATGATGCTGAAAATTTAGCTTTGATCACAGGAATAAATTACATTTTACAATATTTTCAAATAGAAGACAGTTGTAATAATATTTCACATTATTTTTGACGTTACTGTATTTTTTTAGCAAACAACTGAGCATAAGATACTAAAAACATTAAAACAAATAAAAAAATTTTGCCAACCCCAAACCTTTGAACTGCAGTGTAAATTACACAAATTTAAAAGTTACTTAGACTTAATTTTGTAGATTGTACTGAGCATGTAAGTGCATTTATATCTTACTGAACTGGCAGATTCTCCATTTGTTTTTAAATTTTTACTTAAAATAAGTTAAAATAAAAACATATTCAAGATTCATTCATATTAAAGATACATTGTCTAAACAAACATCTCTTAAAATCTTCCATTTAGTGTTATTACGACCAATGGAAGACTATGAGTGTTTGGGTCATGTGTATGGGAAGGTTTTGTTAGGGTTCAGAAATAGAGACTCGGTCCTGATGATCTCCTCTCTTACTGTCTCCAGATAATCTCTGAAAGCTGTGGATCTTCTGTTTGGCTCGGCTTAGCTGTTCCTCAAGAGACCGCAGTCTTCCTGATGATATTGGCCCATCCGACTGTCCCTCCGGAATCCTGCAAAACACACATGGGTTTGTTAGCGAACTCCTTCCGCAGCTTAAAGCGTTTGCAAACTCGCAGCATCCAGGAAGAAAGCAATCAGTCCGCCAACGCTGCGTAAACAAACGCAAAACTACAAGCTCCAAATGTTTATTCACTGGAGTCTGATTACCAATTGGCCATGAATAAAATAATCATAAACGTCTGCTGTGATGTTCAATAGCGTTTAGTGCGCTGCATAAATTTGCTGCTTACATTCGTCTAAAACATAATTGTTAATTACAGTTTGACTGTTCGTTTCTATTCAGCTGATTTAGATGAAATCACCCCTTAACTAATGAGCCTTTGGGAAACTCTGCATGACACCAACAACTGATCATTTAATATCACATATTATCATATTGGCCTTATGTTATTACTGAATGTTTACTGAATATTTCCATTTGTTTTCCATGCGACGGTAAACGGGTCAATATCCGTTCCAAGTGCTGAAACCACTGAGTGGATCGTTTAATCATGCATTAATATTAAAACCTCTGCTGCATGCATATGCATGAGGGTCTATATGCAAAGGAACAAAGATTAGCGTGGAGAAATCAATAGAGCATGTTAGCACAATTTTCAAGAGCGGAGGAGGGAATACTAATTGATTAAAACGATGCAAAAAGGCTTTAATTTTAAAGCAAATAACAAAAACAACCATGAGTGCTGAGAAAACCAAAAGCCTTTTTTTTTTTAAAGAAATTAACACTTTTATTCAGCAAGGATGCATTAAATTGATAATTTATTATGTTGCACAAGATTTATATTTCAAATAAATACTGTTTTCAAACTTTCTATTCATCAAAGAACCCTGAAATAAGAAATGTATCACTATTCTCACTGAAATATTACCCGTTTCCAACATTGATAATAATCAGAAATGTTTCTTGAGCAGCAAATCAGCATGTTACTGTAGAATGGGTTCTAAAGGACCATGACACTGAAGACTGGAGTAATGATGCTGAAAATTCAGCTTTGATCAGGAATAAATTACATTTGAACATTTCACAATATTACTGTTTTTACTGTATTTTTTGGTTAGTGAAAGTGTGAAATACACAACTTTTTGAAAGTATAGCCTCAGTTATTGAGACTTTTGAGAAACTCCTTTGATCTGAAAAAAAAAAAAAAGTTATGTGGCATGAAATACAATCTGTGAAGTAAGCTATAATGAATAATGAGATTAAGGTTTCTCGAGGCTGCAGCAATATTATCCCAAACAACCTTCCAATTAGATTCAGATTACAAAAGTTCCAGGTCTTTCATGCAATAAACATCCAATTAAGATTTAATTGGAACATTCTAATATTTGATCATATAATTCGGATGCCTCAGACTTCATGAAGGTAAATGGAGAGCCGTTTTGCTTTAAGCGAAGCACAACTGTAAAGTAAAAGAAAAATGAACACCCTAGAAGATTAAATTGGCTTTTCAAGTCCTGAAATTAACGAATAGACCCACATTCCATAACATCTGAATTATGCCTCTCTAACTGCAGTTTGTAAAAGAAGTAGGTCATCCCGCTGTAAGCAGCTTTGCATCATGAGCTATAGCATCCAGTTCATTTTATAAACACCTGCGGATACTAATGAGGTCATGTTAGTCATTTACATTATGACTGTAAACTAAGTATAGAGACAGTTAAAAGGATAGTTCACCAAAAAAAGAACATAATTTACTTATCCACAAGTTGTTCCAAACCTGTATGAATTTCTTCTGTTGAATGCAAAAGAAGATATTTTGAAGAATGTGGGTAACTGGACACTTGATGATCCCCACTGACTTCCATTGTATTTTTTTCCATACAATGGAAGTCAATGGGTACCATCAACTATTCGGTTCCCTTTCAGTCGGTCACTCTCGACGTCACGTCGGATGACCGACGAATTGGGATCTCGCTTAGAGAGACCAATCTACTTCGAGTGTAAACTAAACGAGCCAATGCACATTGGCATGTGATTATTGCATCCAGCTGCCGCTGATCACAGCGTGAGTATAAGTAGGCAGCAGATGCA
>NW_015547712.1:748885-764944 GCF_001515605.1 Sinocyclocheilus anshuiensis
TGAACGCCCCCGTGTCCCAGGCCGGCCTTTTCGGCGACACGGTGGAGAGCTTGCCCAGCAGTTCTCCGCTGACCAAAGCAGACTGAGGCGATCAGGTACATCCTGCCCCGGCGTGCAGCTGCTGCCATCGCCGAGGGCGGCCCCCCTGCCACCGCCCCGCTCCTGCGGCCTCCAGCAAAGCTGCTGTACCACCGCTGAGCGGCCGGGTCACCGGCTCGGCTCCTCAGCGAAAACCTGAATATGCACTGCATCTGCTGCCTACTTATACTCATGCTGTGATCAGCGGCAGCTGGATGCAATAATCGCATGCCAATGTGCATTGGCTCGTTTAGTTTACACTCGAAGTAGATTGGTCTCTCTAAGCGAGATCCCAATTCGTCAGTCATCTGACGTGACGTCTCCGTTCCCTCCTTCAGGGAACGAGGCAACTTCAAAATATTTTTTGAAGAATGTATGAAGTTCTTTCTTCAGTTGAGCACAAAAGAAGATATTTTGAAGAATGTGGGAAACCGAACAGTTGATGATCCCCATTGACTTCCATAGTTTTTTGTTTCCATACTATGGAAGTAAATGACTACCATCAACTTTTCAGTTACCAACATTCTTTAAAATATCTTCTTTTGTGTTCAACAGAAGAAACAAACTCACACAAGTTTGGAACTTGAGGGTGAGAAAATGATGACACAATATTATTTTTTGGGTGCACTATCTCTTTAAATATTTAGGAAACCAGCAGAGACTAAATTATTTGGACTGCACAGCAAGAGCGGAAAAAGAGAGAGAAATCAGGAAGCTTGTGGCCCTCAGGTGTTTGCAGTGAAGCTCTTTTCCCTTCGGCCCCTGAACATTCCTCTCGAGATTACACAAGGACCCTATCAGCTCCCGTCTGGTACCGACTGCTAGATACTCGAAACACACTTCAAAGAGCGCAGATGGTTCAGCGTTCAAGGCTGCAAATATATATCTGCAATATATGCAAATAGGAACTATATATATATAAATATATGCAAATGAAAAGTACCTGAGGACTATTGAATTTAAGTATAAATGAAACATGTTATTAGAGCGCAGAAAAGCTCAGTTCAATTCCATCTAACGAGTGTGAGACACAATCATCAGAGGGGCAGAACTTCAGAACTGCTGATGGAGAGCAAAACAGAGTCTGATACAGGAGGGAACGGCGGCCAAATGACATTACAGTGAGTGAATTACTGTCAGTCACTGCCACATGCAGCGCTCCGAGAGGAAATTACAAGGGTTGTGAGATTAGTCAGAAGAAGATGATGGAGGCTGAAGCCTGAAGATCACACAGATACAGCGATGAAAACGAGGTAAGAAGATCTGAATACTGCGAAATGATTAGCGAATACAAACAAACCTCTAATCCTATGGTAAGTGTGCTGTTACTTTTTTAAGCAATCAGACTGAAGGTTTTCACCTGCTGGATGATGAAATAGGTGGAAAAATCCCACAGACTTACATTGAAAGAGGAACTCGAGCCATATCTACAAACCAGAATAGCACTGAGACCTGAGGAGGGACTCTTTTCAAAGGGACCAATAAGAAAACCCTCTCAATACCATAGTAACGGCATATCAACATGTTAAAACCATTCAGAACACCCTAGCAACTGCATAGCAACATGTTACAACCATCCAGAACACCGTAGCAACGGTGTACCAATAAGTAACAACCATCCAGAACACCCTAGCGACTGCATAGCAACATTATGATCATCCAGAACACCCTAGCAGCTATATAACAATGCTACAACAATCCAGAACACACAAGCAACAGCATAGCAACATGTAACAACCATCCAGAACACCCTTGCAACTGTAAAGCAGTTTTACAACCCAAACATCTTAGCAACTGCGTAGCAACATTACAACAATCCAGAACACACAAGCATCAACATAGCAACATGTTACAACCATCCAGAACACCCTAGCAACTGTAAAGCAGGGTTACAACCCAAACATCCAAGAAACTGCGTAGCAACATTACAACAATCCAGAACACTCTGGAAACAGTGTACCAATGAGTAACAACCATCCAGAGCACCCGAGTAACTGCATAGCAACATTACAATCATCCAGAACACCCTAGCAACTGTATAGCAATGCTACAGCCATCCAGAGCATCCTAGCAACTGCATAGCAACATGCTAAAACCATTCAGAACACCCTAGCAACTGCATAGCAACATGTTACAACCATCCAGAACACCCTAGCAACTGTGTACCAATGAGTAACAACCATCCAGAACACCCTAGCGACTGCATAGCAACATTACGATCATCCAGAACACCCTAGCAACTATATAACAATGCTACAACAATCCAGAACACACAAGCAACAGCATAGCAACATGTAACAACCATCCAGAACACCCTAGCAACTGTAAAGCAGTTCTACAACCCAAACATCCTAGCAACTGCGTAGCAACATTACAACGATCCAGAACACACAAGCAACAACATAGCAACGTTACAACCATCCAGAACACCCTAGCAACTGTAAAGCAGTTTTACAACCCAAACATCCTAGCAACTGTGTAGCAACATTACAACAATCCAGAACACACAAGCAACAACATAGCAACATGTTACAACCATCCAGAACACCCTAGCAACTGTAAAGCAGGGTTACAACCCAAACATCCAAGAAACTGCGTAGCAACATTACAACAATCCAGAACACTCTGGAAACAGTGTACCAATGAGTAACAACCATCCAGAACACCCGAGTAACTGCATAGCAACATTACGATCATCAAGAACACCCTAGCAACTGTATAGCAATGCTACAGCCATCCAGAGCATCCTAGCAACTGCATAGCAACATGCTAAAACCATTCAGAATACCCTAGCAACTTTATAGTAACATTACAACCATCAAGAACACCTATAACTATAACATACACCTATAACAAGCCACCTATAACATCCTAGCAACCACACAGTAATGTGTTAAAAGCACCAGAACACCCTAGCAACTGTATGACAATGCCCTGGCAATCATCTCAAATGTTGTGTCAACACAAAACTAAATACACTGCAATGTGGGTGAACTTTTCTGCTGATAGTCAAAGTCTGGCTGTGCATACTAAGTGCAGCGGACGATATTCTTAATCATAAGAGACCTTTTAGTGAAGAGAAGCTATTTCATTTTCTGTGTTTGTTGTGTGTGTTTTTGGCAAATGCCACTATGAAGAATGTCTGTGGCTGAATATTTTCCAGAGCTCGTGGCAATTTTAATTGCACATATAATGCTATTGACAGAAAACACACATATCTTCAGCCAGCCTGAGGGTGTGAGCGCTGAGTCTCTATGAAACAAATCAACGTTATGATGCGTGGAGAAAGCTTCATAATAATACACCACACACACACACACACACAGGCCGTTGTCAAAGACCATTCCATTTCACATCAGCAAAGGCTGCAAACATTTTATTGCTTTGAGCATCAATTCCCATGTTAATGTATCCATCCAGTAGGTTTTTACCATCACTTTATGATAATAGTATGTGCATGAATAAATGACATAAAACACTAAAGTGTCTTTAGGCATTTGAACAGTGCTTTGTTGAAGATATTCATTTAAGAAATGTTTTGTTATTTTTAGGAGAAAGGAGAGGTTCTCAACAACTGTTTGTCACAAAGCAAGGCCAGACACAACAGGTAAGTGCAAATCAGGATGGTTTATTTATAAACATGTTTTTCTAATATAATTAATTAATATTAAAACAACAATCCAATAATATACATATACATGATTTTAAAATGTTCTTACAATTATAATATTTTGTCACTTTTTATAGCATATTATTAACACATATATATATAAAACAAAAATTAAAAACATTACACTGCAAGAACTCTATTTGCTTTAATAAAAACAACAATTATTGAGGGGGGAAGAAATATGATTGCAGTTTTAAGTTATGTAATTAAAATCAAATGTTAATTAAAACATTCACATTTTAATACTAGTATACTGACATTTCTGCATTTAGCATTATGAACATGGGATTTTATGTCTACAGAATTCATATGTTTCCATTTCTCTTGTTCTGTTGGGAGCACAAGAGCTGACATTGTATCCAGGGTTCTAAACTCACATCAGACAGAATCGGGTCAAACGCTGCACATGTTAGAAAGACTCTTTGGTGACAGAACTCAGCCCTTGACACCACAAACCAACTGTGCCTCAAATATAATATTCACAAACAAATTAATCTATAATACACAATGCATCTTCATGACAAACACTTTTGCCAAGCCTGTTAATTGATTACAAATTAGAATTCCTGCATGCATCAATATTTACTGAGAAAAAAAAGCCCCCAAAATAAGGTAATTCGACAACACAATTACAGCAGACAAAAGCAGTGAATAAGATGCTGGGTCAACTTAAAAATAGCTCAACTTCTGTGTTTTGTTCAATTCTGTCAAGCTGCATTTAAACACAAAAACATGCCCTGTGCGAATGACTCTTTTCTAACTCATAGCAAATAAACACTAAAATATTCCTAATAAGCAACACAATGGATTACCTGCAACAAAAGCATCAAACCAGCATAAATCAACCTAGAAAATGCTCTTATCCTGGTCTTAGCTGGTCTATCTAGCATAGACACCAACGTTAAATTAATAATTTAGCCAAAAATGAAAATCCGGGTATTATTTTCTCATCCTCATGTTGTTCCAAATCTGCATGCTGTTATTTTTTTTTTAATCTCTGCAACACAAAAAGGAGAATTTTGATGGCGAGAATGTTTGCCTGAACTATTCCTTTAACAGAAACAGTAATAAAGGATAATGGCACTTATTACAAAGCCCTCAATCGGCTGTTTTTGCAAAAAAAAGGCCTAATATTACCACATTTGATGATGCTGACTTAAAAAAAAATATATATATATAAAATTTACTATGTACAGTTTTCACTAAATAAGACTGAAGATGTTTCAAAATATATATATGTATCAGCTTTAAATATATCAAATAGAGTTAGCAAGATAACAAAAGCAGTCAAATGCCAAAAGTTTTGGATTTAATGACAAAAAAGTATTCAAAAATCATATTTATCATCATTTATCATCATGAATTTACAATCTGCAAAGGAGTGGAAAAACTGGAAATCAGGATTATGCATAAAATAATGTTATCAGATTCATTCATACATGTGACGTGAAAATCAAATAAATAGTTGTAATCTGGTTCAAAAGGGAGACTGGAATCATCATTTGTGGCAGTTTTTCTGCTGATTAAGGGCTGTTGAAAGCAAAAATAATATGAAATGCACATATTTTCTGAGAAACTGTGACATGGTAGAGCAAAGCACACTATTTTTGTCATCAGCACCCCAAAATAAGTAAGAAATAAGTTTATCATTCAGCTAATTAGATGCAAAGCAGTGTTATTTGACTGGAGCGAGCTGGCTTACCGTAGTGACTGAGCCATGCGCCGCAGGTCTTCATTCTGCTGTTTCAGTCGCTCCAGCTTGGTGAGGATCTTCGCCAGCTCACGGCTGGAGCGCGGCGCATCTTCGTTGTCTCTCACCAGATGTCCCCCGATATAAAAGAGCAACGTCCCCCAGGCCAGCAGAACCAGCGCTATCCAGCGCCAGGAGCCTGCCCATGGACGCATGCTGCCGCCAAACTCCAGTCACAACCGATGGACGCCGGGCATGTTGGGTCTGCCAGTTAAAGTAGAGCTCTTAAAGTTGGGCGTCCAAATGTGGAAGGTCAGAAGAAGCAGTTGTGTCTATGTAGGTACATCAATACACCGTGGCTATTTATGCATCATGACTCGTCAAGAAGGCAGATCTTCCATTCTGTATCTACAGTAGATGATTGTGGCGTTTCTGGCTTTGTAAGTTTCACTGGCGTCTTATTGGCTTTGACGTCCTTTGGAGTCCAAAAGCTGGGTTCTCTGAATGCATTGCGGTTCTGGAGAAAGAAAGAGAGAAAGATGTTACAGTCAACTGGTCGGTGGGTTAGCAGACAGCAGAGAAAAAACAATGCCGACTTCTAGTTAAAAAGTGTCACCATATGTGACCCTGCAGCACAAAAGCAGTCTTAAGTCGCTGGGGTATATTTGTAGCAATAGCCAAAAACACACTGTATGGGTCAAAATTATTGATTTTTCTTTTATGGCAAAAATCATTAGGATATTAAGTAAAGATCATGTTCCATGAAGATATTTTGCAAATTTCCTACCGTAAATATATCAAAACTTAATTTTTGATTAGTAATAAGCATTGCTAAGAACTTAATTCGGACAACTTTAAAGATGATTTTCTCAATATTTAGATTTTTTTGCACCCTCAGATTCCAGATTTTCAAATAGTTGTATCTCAGACAAATATTGTCCTATCCTAACAAACCATACATCAATGGAAAGCTTATTTATTCAGCTTTCAGAGGATGCATAAATCTCAATTTCAAAAAATTGACACTTGAGACTGGTTTTGTGGTCCAGGGTCACATATAATCAAAGATCGCTTATATAAAAAGAAGAAAAAAGTATTATCAATTATCTGTCATTGATATCAAAGGTTAAATATCATCAACCAAAATGTCGTATACATGTTCTTATTTGTGTGCACTGAAAAGGTTTCGTTTTCTGCAAGATTCACAACAGGTGCAAAAATTCCTGTTGTAATCAACAAAGCTGTGTATACTGCAAGCATGCAGCATTGTAAGAAATCACAACTAGAATGTTTCGGTTATAATCAATTAAACTCACTGCAAGTGCATGTTGTTGCAACACTGCAAGTGAAGCAGTGCAGCAGAACTAGAATGTTTCTGTTTAAAATCAACAACACTGACTAATCTGCAAGTGAGAAATGTAACAATTAAAATGATCCTGTTATAGTCAACAAAAGGTGTCTACACTGCAGCCGTGTGATCCTGCAACGCTGCAAGTGAGAAATGCAATAAAACTCAAATGTTCTGGTTAAAATCAACAAAGCTGTGTACACAGCAAGCATGCAAGAAAACAACTACAATGTTCCAGTTATAATTAAACTCAAACTGCATGCAGGCCATTGCAACACTGCAAGCATGCGTGACAGTGAAGTTGTCTAGACTGCAAATGCATGACACTGCAAGTGTGGAATTATTATATAAAGATTTCAGCTTCACACACTCCATATTCCTAAGGCCAAGAGGAGTTTAAATAATACTGAACAAAATTTGATTTCAATGCTCTTTGCTTACTTTTGTATGATAAACAATGTTTCTGTGTTGAGACGCTACTTCAAATCCAGAGTAAAATCTGAGCCCTGATTCAAAACAGTTGCTACAGAGAACACATCGGGCCAATGAAAATGAACTGAAAACATCCAAATACAACTAAAACACACAAATAAAAATGCAGTCCCTCACACCCCTGCCTCAGCACCCGCAAGGATTGATCAAAATGACAATCTCCCGACGGTACAATCTCATGACAGATGTGAGGAGTCTCTTAAAACGCCTGGACCCGCTGCCGCTCCTCACCGTGTACGTCTGTCCTACCCTCATCTTCACGTCTGAACTCTTTCATTCTCACAGATTCAGACCCAGACAGCTAAATCCCCCTCGTTCCCCCAGACATGTCCCGCAGATGTTGACACATGCTTTGTGACCAACCGCCATGCTGTCAAACTGACGTGATGAGCGCACTGGAACGACCCTAGAAAACCCAGCGTCATCAGTTTCCCTCCAGGAATGAGTGAGACATTGTGTCTACGCTGCAAGCAAAGTGACATGCTGACAGCGATTTGCTGCGATATTAGCATCGGCAACCACAGGCGATGCAATGCTGCTGAGGAGAGTTTAACTTTATGCAAATTAACAGCGAGTGATGTGGCAGCTACCAGTGGGAATAAGAGCGTAAACGAATCTGTTCCAGATGCAACATAACTACAACAGTCATTATAATGAATAAAGCTGTCTTCTCAGCAACACTGCAAACCAACAACGCAACAAAACTAGAATGATCCCTTTATAATCAAAGATGATAATAAATATATCATGTTGTTGTTTTATCTTAGAAAGCACTGTTTAAAACATTCCTGTTTTTAATGAACAAAGCTGACTATACTGTAAGTGAGAAATGCAACAAAACTAAAATGTTCCTGTTATAATGAAAAAACTTGTCTACAGTACACTGCAAGCATGAAACAATGCAATGATCCTGTTTTAATCAATGCAGTTTCTACAGTGCACTGCGACCAAACACAACTAAAATGTTATAATCAACAACATTCACTGCAAATACATGTCATTACAAGCACTGCGACAGAGCTACAACAAATGCATGATCGTACAACACTGCAAGTGTGCAATGCAACAGAACTAGAATGTTTCTGCTTTAAATCAACATAGCTGACTACACTGCATACACGAAACAATGCAAAGAAAAAAAACTAGAATGATCCCGTTTTAATCAATGAAGTTTCTACACTGCAAGCATGCAACACTGCATGCAAACACAACTAAAATGTTTCTCTTATAACCTACAAACTTGCTGCAAGTGCATGCTATTGCAAGCAATGTGACAACTAAAATACTGCTTTTATAATCACCGATGCGGTCTACAAACACATGACACTGCTACAATGCAAGTGTGCAATGCAACAGAACTAGAATGTTCCTGTTATAACCAAAGTTGTCTATAACGCATGCATGCATGCAAACACTTTAAGTGCACACAACAAAACTAGAATGTTCCCAATTTAATGAAGTTGCATGCAATGCAACACTGCAAGTGTGCAATGCAACAAAACTAGAATAATCCTGTTTGAATAAATTCTACAAGTCTAAAATGTACTTTTTTACAAGCATCATCATTCACAAGTGCATGTCATTGCAACACTGCAAGCAATGCAACACAACAACAATGTTCCTGTTACATCAACATACATGTCTACACTGCAAGCATGCAAATGCAATACTGTAAACATATGATACAACAAAACTATTTACTGTTATGATCAACAGCACTGCAAGAGAGTGATGCGAAAAATTACTAGAATGCCAATTTTTAGAGCAAAGCTGTCTACACTACAAGCAAGCAGAATACCATGTTTGTATTGTAGACAGTTCTGTTGATCGTAAAGAGATCATTAGTTTTGTTGCATCTCTCTCAGCGCAAACGGAGCATTAAAGAGAAATATGACAGAACAGCTTTTAATGCATCTTCATTGAACATTAACAGGACATCAGTTTTCATTAAGAGCGAGAGAAGGACAGAGAATCCAGTGTGTGGGAACTGAGGGATGATATGTCTGCAAAGAGTGAAGTTAAAGGAAGGAGCTTGTGTCATAATTTTATCTTCTAATTCCCCTGAAGAAACATCACAGTTGAGTAATTGTGTTCAGTTACATGATCTTTCAGCCACACTGTGCACTGATGTAAAAGTCAAGCCACATCCGATTTTCCTGCCATTTCTCTGATTAGAGACTGGGGGGATTCATTAAGAATGAATCACACCTGCTGATAGCACTGTGTTTTCTTCACAAGCACAAATAATACAAGTCAAACTATGGAAGCCCGATTCTGCTACAGAATAAAAAAAAAAAAAGTAATTGCAACTTTCATCTCACAATTCAGAATTTGTTCCTCAAAGTGTGAGAAAAAAAGTCTGAATTGTGGGATATAAAAACAGAATTTAGGGGAAAAAGTCAGAATTGTGAGATAAACTATATTAGCTTTTGCAAGTTTATATCACAATTTCACAACGTTCTTCTCAGAAATGTGAGTTTATCTTGCAATTCTGACTTTTTTTCGCTAAACTCTATAGTTTACATCTCACAATTCTGTTTTTTTGTTGGTTTCCGCCATGGAATTAAAAATAAAAAAGGTTTGTAATTAACTCTTTTTTTTTGCAATTGCGTGTTTGTCTCATAATTCTGGCTTTTCTTCTCAGAATTATAAGTTTATATCTCGCAATTCTGAGGTTTTATCTTGAATTTATGAGTTTATATCTCACATTTCTGACTTTTTTCAGAACTGCAAGAAAAAACTGCAAGCATCATCTAGATATTCAGTATCAGGTCTGCAGGTTTATGGAGTCTGATGCTGATTATTGATCAACAGTGGTAACAGTTGATCAATAATAATTGAACCAACAGTAATAATTTTTTATTTAAAGTTGTAATTTAAGAGGATTTTACAAAATATTACTAAAATATTTATTAAAATATTTATCTCTAACTTATTCACCATGTATCATCTGTAATACTATCGTGTAACGATACCATAGTGATACCATAGTGTTGAGCATTGTCACATTACATCATTTTGATTATAAAGTTTAACATCAGCTCAGTGGTGTAAGCAGATTATGACATTTCAATGTAAAGGCATAAGCGATTAGCATGCCCACATAAAGTTCAAATCGTTGAAGAAGCCGTTAGACAAAATGAGGAGGTTGTTGTGAATGATGCTGAAAATGTTCAGTCTGTAGACGTTGAGGAAAATGAGGTTCAGAGAGTTAGGGAGGTGGTAGAAGAAAATGAGGCCCAAAGAGCTGAGGAAGTTGTTGTATCACCTGAAGAAAATGACAGTCGAATTGATAGTGCGATTTTGAATGATGAAACAACAGTAATGGTTGCAAATAATAGTGTAGATGTGGAAAACGTTAGGCCTACAGCAAGTGGAGAAAATGGTGTTGGAAAAAATGAAAAGGAGGATAACTGTGATGCAGAAATGAGAGACGAAGATGCACTTTCTGAGATTTCAGACATTGGGTCACAAGTGATGGAGGACACATATTCCTTAGAAGAAAGTAATGACTTTCTTGACAAAACATTTGGTAAAGTTGTTGATGTTGAAGAGTTCTTTCCAGATGGGGAAAAATTTATAGGATCAGTGCTGTGGTTGCAAAAAACAGTGAGTTATGAAGCCTTGGATAAAAAGAAAAGATTCCGGTTGAAAAAGATGTTAACGAAATTAAGGAGAAGTAAAGTGAAAGTTTCAAAAAGAAAAATAGTTATATGAACAAATCACAAGTGGCATTCTCCGCTCTGTGTTTTTTTCTTTCTTTCTCTATCCATTTCTTATTTCTCTATATGGATGTGTGGAGATTGGGATCATTAAATATTAATGGGGGGAGGGATAAGAATAAATTAGCACAGATTTCAGAATTGTTAAGAATTGATAAGGTTAATGTTTGTTTTTTACAAGAAACACATACAGACAATGATAATGAAGTTGAATGGGGCATATGGTGGAAAAGAAACTTTGCCTTGAGTCATGGGACAAGAAATAGTGCTGGAGTAGCTATTTTATTTTTTGAAGATGTGAATATTTTAAAGATAGAAGAAATTGTTAAAGGAAGATTACTATTAGCACAAATTGAGTATAAAGGAATAGAATTTGTATTTGTTAATGTATATGCTCCTAATAATGGTCTAGAACGGCTGGGTTTTTTTATGGAATTAAGGAAGGTCATTGAAAAATATGATGATAATGTTTGTCTAATACTTGGAGGTGATTGGAATTGTACAACAGATTTTATTTTTGACAGAAATGGGGAAGAGCCACTCAATAAGTCAAGTGAGGCATTAAAAAAATTATTAATGAATTCCAATTAACTGATGTGTGGAGAACAAGAAATGAAGGAGTAAAGCAGTATACATGGTTAAAAATGGTTGATAACAGAATTACTGGAGTGGATAATTTAATCACCTTTCAAGAATTCACAGAGGCTATGAGGCAACTATCTAGGTAGATCGCCTGGAATTGATGGATTACCGGTGGAATTCTATCAACAATTCTGGGACCCGATAGGACCAGATTTATATGAATTAATTTTAGAATGCATCAAAAGTAATCAACTTCCAATAAGTTGTCGTCGGGCAGTTTTGTCATTGCTTCCAAAAAAAGGAGACCTTGGACTGTTAAAAAACTGGAGACCAGTTGCTCTATTGTGTCTGGACTATAAAAATTTTTCTAAATCCTTGGCAAATAGACTTAAGCACTGTTTACATTTGCTGATCCAAAATGATCAAACATACTGCATTCCTAAGAGATCTATTATAGATAATCTGCTTTTATTGAGAGATATTAATTGATTTTAACCTAAATAATAAGAATGATTTGGGAGTGCTGTCTTTAGATCAGGAAAAAGCATTTGACCGTGTGGATCATGAATATTTGTTTAAGGTGTTAAAGAGTTATGGATTTGGAGATGTTTTTATTTCATATATTACGTTGTTGTATTCTAATGTTCATGTGATGGTGAAAGTGGGAGGTGGTTTAAGTGCTCCAATATCTGTGACAAGAGGCATAAGGCAAGGTTGTCCAATTTCTGGAGAATTATACAGCCTGATTATTGAAACCTTATTATGCAGGCTGAGGAAGAATTTAAAAGGAACTGTAATCCCTCATGTTAATGGTCATTCTAAGGTGGTTTTATCAGCCTATGCAGATGACATTACAGTTTTTATTACAGGCCAAGAAGATATTACAATTTTAACAAATACTATTAAATTATATGAAAAAGCTTCTTCTGCTAAGGTTAATTGGACAAAAAGTGAGGGTTTTATAGTTGGTAATTTGGAAAATTTTCCACAACTTCCAGGAGGGTTGCAATGGAAAAAAGATGGATTAAAGATTTTAGGAGTTTTTTTAGGAAATGAACAATTTCAAAGGAAAAACTGGGAAGGTTTGACAGAAAAGGTGTCTGCCCGATTGTCAAAGTGGAGATGGCTGTTACCCCAATTATCTTATCGAGGAAGAGTTCTGGTAGTAAACAATCTGGCTGCTTCCATTTTGTGGCATAGAACTATTGTCATGGAGCCAGCAGAGAAGTTGGTCTCTACTATACAAAGGACAATAGTCAACCTCTTTTGGGATGGACAACATTGGACTTGTGCTGCAGTATTATACCTACCAGTACAGGAAGGTGGTCAAGGACTGGTGGATGTGCGAAATCGAATCCGTGCTTTCAGGATACAAGCTGCACAGAGATTTTTATATGATAAAGACGTGCTATGGGAAAAAACTGCAATTGCGATCATGAGGAGAGTTGGTGGCTTTGGACTTGATAAACAATTATTTTTAATGAACCTTGAAGAGATGAACTTATCTGAGCTCACTGTTTTTTATAGATCTATGTTACAAACATGGAAAAATGCCATAAGAACAGAAAGGAATGTGGACAATCTAGAACACTGGGCACTGGAGGAACCACTTTTTTTTAATCCACTGATTCAAACAAGATTGCTGTCTTCTGTAACTATACGAAAATGTTTATTGAGGAATGGAACTGTGAAGTTGGACCATTTATTGGATAAAGAAGGGTGGAAATCGCTTGAAGAACTTAAAGAGGCAACAGGTTTGAGATCTTCACGTCTTGTGTCAAAACTAAAGGAAGAAATTTACAATGCTTTACTGAGTGGATACAGGATGAAGTGAACATGTACAAATAAAGGTATTGTTAAACCTCTCTCTCTCGCTCGCTCGCTCACTCTCTCTCTGCATGCGGCGAGTGTTTGGGTGTGGGTGAGGGTGAGGGTGCTCACGGAGAGGTGTTTGAAAGTCTCTTTTTTTTTTTTCTTCTTTTTCTTATTTGAATTGGATTTAAAAAAGGGGGATTTGATACATCATATTTTTGTAAAGCTGATTTTAGACCTTTAAAACCACGTATTGGTGGTGTTCACCGAAGCGTCGGAATGGCGTCACTTCTGACGGGGGGAGAACCACCTGTTTCGCGGCGTCATGGAGTCCGATGCGTACCTGCTCAGGGTGTATCAGTGGAGGATGTACTACTGGCGGTCGGAGAAGAGGTTGGATATGACAACATTTCTTCGGCCTCCAGGATGAATAAAGCGGTAGTGATTTTTGTTAAAGAGGAGAAGTTAGTAAACCGCCTGGTAAACAACGGGATTGTGGTAAGTGGCGATTTTGTTACTGTTTCACCGCTTGTTACACCCACGACAAAAGTTTATATATCGAATGTTCCACCATTTATTGGAAATGAGGATATTGACCGTGCATTAGCTCAGTATGGTAAATGTGCTAGTGCGATTAAAACGATCCCATTAGGATGTAAAAATGAAGCATTGAAACATGTGATGTCTTTCAGGAGACAGGTGTTTATGTTTTTGAATGTGCCAGAATTAGACGTGTCTTTCAGAGTAGTACATGAAGGGAAATCATATATGCTCTATGTTAATACAGGTAGCTTAAAGTGTTTTGAGTGTGGAGATATCGGGCACAAAAAGTTGGCATGCCCGCATAGAGCCCAGGCTAATGAGGAGGCTGCAGGGCCTAGTGGTGTATCTGTAACTAAGGTAAATAATGCAACAATACAGCCTCAGCCTGAAGAGGAGAGTACGGCTCAAAATGATGAATCATGTGAAAGCGCAGATGGAAATCAAAATAAAGAAGATACAATGATGAATATGGTAGGGGAACATGAGGTCTTGGAACATAGTTTAATCACAGTGGCAGAGAAAGTAAGTGAAAGTGTTCCTTGTGAAGTGGTTAGTAGGGAAAATACTGAAAGATCAGATGTTGAAAAAAGCGAGGATTATGGAATGAAGTATGATGATACATTGTCTGAGTTATCTGACATGTCTGAGTTTGGGTCACAGAACATAGATGAAACATACTCGGTGCAAGAGATTCATGATTTTCTGGACTTAACGTTTGGAAAAACTGTTGAGGTAAAGGATTTTTTTCCAGATATAGACAAATTCATATGGTTAGTCGTGTCAATGCAGAAAGTTGTGAGCTACGGAGCCCTATGTAAGAAGAAGAGGTTTAGATTGAAGAAGATTCTAGCCAAATTACGGAAAGAAAAAAGAACTTTGCGAAAATAAAATGTTCAAATGCATAAGGTGAATCTAATACGTTACTTCCTGTATTTGTTTCTATCAATCTTTCTTTATTTCTATCTCTCTATGGAACTTTTAAAACTAGGTTCCTTTAATATAAATGGGGGCAGAGATAGGAATAAATTAGCCATGATTGCGGAGTTTGTTAAACAAATTTATATAGTTTTTTTGCAAGAAACACATACAAGTAATGATAATGAAACTCAGTGGGGTATGTGGTGGGAAGGGAAGTATGTTCTTAGCCATGGAACAAATACAAGTGCTGGGGTAGCTATTCTTTTTTCCAAAAAATTGAATGTAAATATTTTATCAGTGGAGGAAATTGTAAAAGGAAGAGCACTTTTAACTAAAGTAGAGTTTGGAGGAATAACGTTTGTTTTAATCAATGTATATGCTCCTAATAATGGACATGAGCGTGTGGTTTTTTTATGGAATTGAGATCAGTCATTCAGAAGGTTGATAGAGTGTGCATGGTAATTGGGGGTGATTGGAATTGCACAACCAATTTTATAGTTGATAGGAATGGAGAGGAGCCTCATAATCAATCAAGCATAGAGTTGTTAAAAATTATAAATGAGTTTGACCTAATAGATTTGTGGAGAAGTAGAAACATTGGAGTTAGACAATATACATGGTTAAAAGTATCAGATAATCAAGTTAGTGGTGCAAGGTTAGACCGTTTTTACTTGGGGAAGATTTGGAATAATAAAGTAATAAATGTTTCTATTTTGCCATGTGGGTTTTCAGATCACCATATGATTACTTTTGATTTCAATTTTAAAAAAGTGGTTAAATCTTGCTATTTTTGGCATTTTAATGTCAAATTGTTACAAGACAATAGTTTCTGTGAAAAGTTTAAGTTTTTTGGGATAAGTGGAAGCTTAAGAAAGATACTTTTGAAAATCTTGGTCAATGGTGGGATGTCGGTAAAGCAAATATCAGGATTTTTTGTCAAAACTATACTTCATATTCTACTGCATTGATGAAAACAACAGTTAAAAGTTTACAAAGAGACATTGCATTTTTGGAAAAAGACATTCTGAATAATAATGGAACTGTGAATAATGAAAGGTTAAACAAAAAAAAAAGAAGACCTTGGATCTTTTTTACAAGAAAAGGTAAAGGGAGCACTTATAAGATCAAGATTTTGCTCAATCAACGATATGGATGCTCCTAGTGCTTTCTTCTTTAATCTGGAAAAGAAAAGTTTTTATCAAAA
>NW_015547712.1:768836-778798 GCF_001515605.1 Sinocyclocheilus anshuiensis
ATCATAATTTTGTAAAGCTGATTTTAGACCTTTAAAACCACGTATTGGTGGTGTTCACCGAAGCGTCGGAATGGCGTCACTTCTGACGGGGGGAGAACCACCTGTTTCGCGGCGTCATGGAGTCCGATGCGTACCTGCTCAGGGTGTATCAGTGGAGGATGTACTACTGGCGGTCGGAGAAGAGGTTGGATATGACAACATTTCTTCGGCCTCCAGGATGAATAAAGCGGTAGTGATTTTTGTTAAAGAGGAGAAGTTAGTAAACCGCCTGGTAAACAACGGGATTGTGGTAAGTGGCGATTTTGTTACTGTTTCACCGCTTGTTACACCCACGACAAAAGTTTATATATCGAATGTTCCACCATTTATTGGAAATGAGGATATTGACCGTGCATTAGCTCAGTATGGTAAATGTGCTAGTGCGATTAAAACGATCCCATTAGGATGTAAAAATGAAGCATTGAAACATGTGATGTCTTTCAGGAGACAGGTGTTTATGTTTTTGAATGTGCCAGAATTAGACGTGTCTTTCAGAGTAGTACATGAAGGGAAATCATATATGCTCTATGTTAATACAGGTAGCTTAAAGTGTTTTGAGTGCGGAGATATCGGGCACAAAAAGTTGGCATGCCCGCATAGAGCCCAGGCTAATGAGGAGGCTGCAGGGCCTAGTGGTGTATCTGTAACTAAGGTAAATAATGCAACAATACAGCCTCAGCCTGAAGAGGAGAGTACGGCTCAAAATGATGAATCATGTGAAAGCGCAGATGGAAATCAAAATAAAGAAGATACAATGATGAATATGGTAGGGGAACATGAGGTCTTGGAACATAGTATAGTCACAGTGGCAGAGAAAGTAAGTGAAAGTGTTCCTTGTGAAGTGGTTAGTATAGAAAATACTGAAAGATCAGATGTTGAAAAAAGTGAGGATTATGGAATGAAGGATGATGATACATTGTCTGAGTTATCTGACATGTCTGAGTTTGGGTCACAGAACATAGATGAAACATACTCGGTGCAAGAGATTAATGATTTTCTGGACTTAACGTTTGGAAAAACTGTTGAGGTAAAGGATTTTTTTCCAGATATAGACAAATTCATATGGTTAGTCGTGTCAATGCAGAAAGTTGTGAGCTACGGAGCCCTATGTAAGAAGAAGAGGTTTAGATTGAAGAAGATTCTAGCCAAATTACGGAAAGAAAAAAGAACTTTGCGAAAATAAAATGTTCAAATGCATAAGGTGAATCTAATACGTTACTTCCTGTATTTGTTTCTATCAATCTTTCTTTATTTCTATTTCTCTATGGAACTTTTAAAACTAGGTTCCTTTAATATAAATGGGGGCAGAGATAGGAATAAATTAGCCATGATTGCTGAGTTTGTTAAACAAATTGATATAGTTTTTTTGCAAGAAACGCATACAAGTAATGATAATGAGACTCAGTGGGGTATGTGGTGGGAAAGAAAGTATGTTCTTAGCCATGGAACAAATACAAGTGCTGGGGTAGCTGTTCTTTTTTTCCAAAAAATTGAATGTAAATATTTTATCAGTGGAGGAAATTGTAAAAGGAAGAGCACTTTTAACTAAAGTAGAGTTTGGAGGAATAACGTTTGTTTTAATCAATGTATATGCTCCTAATAATGGACATGAGCGTGTGGTTTTTTTATGGAATTGAGATCAGTCATTCAGAAGGTTGATAGAGTGTGCATGGTAATTGGGGGTGATTGTAATTGCACAACCAATTTTATAGTTGATAGGAATGGAGAGGAGCCTCATAATCAATCAAGCATAGAGTTGTTAAAAATTATAAATGAGTTTGACTTAATAGATTTGTGGAGAAGTAGAAACATTGGAGTTAGACAATATACATGGTTAAAAGTATCAGATAATCAAGTTAGTGGTGCAAGGTTAGACCGTTTTTACTTGGGGAAGATTTGGAATAATAAAGTAATAAATGTTTCTATTTTGCCATGTGGGTTTTCAGATCACCATATGATTACTTTTGATTTCAATTTTAAAAAAGTGGTTAAATCTTGCTATTTTTGGCATTTTAATGTCAAATTGTTACAAGACAATAGTTTCTGTGAAAAGTTTAAGTTTTTTTGGGATAAGTGGAAGCTTAAGAAAGATACTTTTGAAAATCTTGGTCAATGGTGGGATGTCGGTAAAGCAAATATCAGGATTTTTTTGTCAAAACTATACTTCATTTTCTACTGCATTGATGAAAACAACAGTTAAAAGTTTACAAAGAGACATTGCATTTTTGGAAAAAGACATTCTGAATAATAATGGAACTGTGAATAATGAAAGGTTAAACAAGAAAAAAGAAGACCTTGGATCTTTTTTACAATAAAAGGTAAAAGGAGCACTTATAAGATCAAGATTTTCCTCAATCAAAGATATGGATGCTCCTAGTGCTTTCTTTTTTAATCTGGAAAAGAAAAGTTTTCAACAAAAACAGTTGTGCCACATAAAACGTCCTGATGGAACTGTAACTTCTGACCCTATGGAAATGAGGAAAATGACAGTAGATTTATATTCCAGTTTATATAGTGCTCAGAATTGTGACTCTGGAAGTATTGCTGAATTGCTTTGTGATCTGCCTCAGCTGAGAGATGAACAAGGAAAATCACTGGATGAACAAATAACTTTGCAAGAGCTCACAGATGCAATGAGACAATTATCTCCTGGAAGATCCCCAGGAGTGGATGGTATACCTGTGGAGTTCTATCAGGCTTTTTGGGAATTATTTGGACAGGATTTTAATGAACTGCTGATGGATTGCATCAAAAGAAAGACATTACCCACAAGTTGTTGCAGAGCAGTTCTATCTTTAATTCCTAAAAAAGGAGATTTGGGATTATTAAAAAACTGGAGACCAGTGTCGTTGCTATGTTCAGACTACAAAATAGTTTCAAAGGTGTTGGCAAATAGACTTAAAAAATATCTACATGAAATAGTTCATAGAGACCAGTACTATCGTATACCAGATAGATCAATTATGGATAATTTATTTTTATTGTGTGATATGATTTGATTTTAATTGAAGTAATCATTTTAATTTAGGGATTCTTTGCTTGATCAAGAAAAAGCTTTTGATCAAGTTGATCATAAGTATCTTTTCACTGTATTGAGGGATAAGTGGAAGCTTAAGAAAGACACTTTTGAAAATCTTGGTCAATGGTGGGATGTCGGTAAAGCAAATATCAGGATTTTTTGTCAAAACTATACTTAATTTTCTACTGCATTGATGAAAACAACAGTTAAAAGTTTGTAATGATGTCCAGGGGTATTAGACAAGGATGTCCACTTTCTGGACAGTTATATAGTCTGGTAATTGAACCATTTTTGTGCAGATTAAGGAAGGAACTAACTGGAATTTCAATTCCAGATTTAAAGAGTACATTTAAAGTATCCTTGTCAGCGTATGCTGATGATGTTACCGTGTTTATAAAGGGCCAAGATGATGTGAAAGTTTTAATGAAAATTATTGGGACATATGAAAAGGCATCCTCAGCCAGAGTGAACTGGGGGAAAAGTGAGGGATATATTATTGGTAAGTGTGAAGATGTAGGACCTCCAAAACTACAATGTGGTTTACAATGGGGCAGAGAAGGGATAAAAGCTTTAGGTGTTTTTTTAGGGAATGAACATTTTCAGACAAGAAACTGGGAGGGATTGCTGGAGAAGGTGTCAGCCCGATTGTCTAAATGGAACTGGCTATTACCACAATTGTCGTACAGAGGGCGAGTCTTGGTCACTAACAACTTGGCAGCCTCAACACTGTGGCATAAAATGGCTGTTATGGAGCCTCCAGTTGAGTTGGTTTGTAAAATACAACGGACAATCGTGAATTTTTTTTGGAGTGGGGCACACTGGATCCATGCTGCAGCACTTTATTTACCTGTCCATGAAGGAGGTCAAGGGCTGGTGGATGTGAGAAGTCGGTTGACAGCTTACAGGATACAAGCAGCACAAAGACTTTTATATCACAAAGACTTAGCTTGGGCCCATACTGCAAGACTAATTTTGAAGAACGCAGGTGGACTCGATTTGGATAAACATTTGTTCATAATGGACTTGGAGAAAGTGAGTTTGTCAGAGATCATTCCCTTCTATAAGGCAGTGTTACAGTCCTGGAAAACAGTTTTTAAAGTGGATCGGAGTAGTGATGACACAAGACACTGGGTTCTGGAGGAACCATTATTTTTTAATCCAATGATCCAAACAAGGCTTTTGTCTTCAGTAAGTGTATCTACAGTTTTGAATATGGACACAATTCTCTTTAATTGTAAATTTAATTTACAGTCTTTTAAAACACCTCAGCTGGACTATTTTGAATCAACATCAAAGAAAGCAATTTACGATTCTTCAGTAAAAGTCATACATCAAAATTTTCACAAGAGAATAAAAGGTTCAAAGTGGTCAAGATTGTTAGGATCAGATTTCCTTGTGAGGGACAGGTGGAGAGCCCTGTATAAGCCTCCCATAGAGAAGAGAACAGCAGATCTACAGTGGAGGATTATTCACGGGGCAATAGCTACAGACAGACATGTGACGCACCTGAATTCAGCAGTGGGTGGTGAATGTAGATTTTGTGGAAAACAAGAAGACTTAGAACATTTGTTTTTAAAATGTGGAATATTACATGATCTTTTTAATTTTCTTAAGGATTTGTTTAAAAAATTTGATGAGCAATTTTCAGATAAAATATTTATTGGGGGCGTTAAGTATAGGTATTCAATGAGAAGGATGACATGCTTATTAAATTATTTGTTTTAATCCTCTCTCTCTCTCTCTCGCGCTCTCTCTCTCTCTCTCCAATTAATCGCAACATGAAAATTTGATACCGGCATATCCCTAATAAGGACAGAAGATCAACAACGGAAACACTTCTCCCTCCAGCTCTGCCAGGTCTGTCAACAACAGAGCTCTTGTTTACAGAGCCTTGAGATGAGCATAGCATGCTTTAACATACAAATCATTTAAGATTAAGATATAAGACTAACATAACTATACTGCTCTGTGAGAGAAAATCATCAGCCAACTTACGGTGAGGAAAAACAGCACAAAAATAAGTCATTTGCCATTTTCTATGGAAGAAAAAGAGTAATAGCTACTTGTGTGTGTACTTAAAAAGTAATATTCCCCACTACTGTACATGTGATGCTGCAGGTTTTATAAGCTTTATAAACAAACTGTTTTGCGCTCAGTCAGTACGTAGTTTTTTTATGTTTTTGAAAGAACCTCTTCTGCTCACCAAGGCTGCATTTATTTGATCAAAAAATACAGTAAGAACAGTAATATTGTGAAATATTATTACAATTTAAAATAAACTATTTTCTGAATTGTAAAATGTAATTTATTGCTGTGATCAAAACTGAATTTTCAGCATCATTACTCCAGTCTTCAGTGTCACATGATCCTTCAGGAATCATTCTAATATGCTGATTTGCTGCGCAAGAAACTTCTCTGATTATCAATGTTGAAATCAGTTGTGTTGCTTAATATTTTTATGGAAACTTTGATTTCAGGATTCTTTGATGAATTGGAAGTTCAAAACAGCAGCATTTATTTGAAATGGCAATCTTTTGTAGCATTATAGATGTCTTAACCGTCACTTTTGATCAATTTAATGCATCCTTGCTGAATAAAAGTACTTTTTATACTGAATAAAAAAAAAGTACCGAATAAAAACACCCTTTTAAAAGAAAAAAAAAAAAAAAAAACTCGTACGTCATGCAATTTGTGATGTTCTTTAACCTGAAAAGACATTAAAGTCTAATCCACTCATATTTAAATGAAACATTAAAACCCTCTCAGCTTGTGAAGCTTCCTGATCAGTAGACCCTGAGCATTCCGCCCTCTGTTCCCATCATGCTTTGCTTCCCCAGGAACGCCTCCTCTGACCTTTCAGACTCAAAGCTTCATCATCTTTATGGCGCTGTGCAACTGTCATTTACCTGTCAATCACTAATAAGAAAGGTCAACCCAAATGACCCGCTCGAACCACAACGACGTACGGCTCCCGCTGCTGCGGCCCAGAACCCAGACAGAGGGTCGTACATCACACAGCGGTACCTGCCCGCAATAAACCTCCCCATGAGCTCTGAATGATGCATGCGTGACCTCACCATGAATTATACTTAAGGTCAAAGGTTTGACGGACTACAACAGGAGCCTTGCAGTGCATGTCTTTGTGTGTGTGTGTGTGTGTGTGTGTGGGGGCTACAACGGTCCAGCAAAGGGGAATGACAATCTAGGACAGGATTCATCTGGGAAATGCTGGACGCTGTTAATCAAACCAGGACACGGGCGCAGGGATCTGCCAGAACCACATCAAAACAAGAACACAAACTCTGCAATCATCCATTTAGAAATCTGTGCTTTTCCTCAAAAACTGGGATAGACTGTAACATAGAAGCTTCAGGACAGGATATTAATCTGTTCTAATAAACTATAGAGAACAGACAACTCCAGCTAAATGCAGCCAAACTCTACACTTTTGTTTCAGTGTTTCTAATTAAAATTATGGTGTTTAAGAAATATATTTATTATATGTAATTATTAAATTATGTAATTTGAAAAGTGTGAATTATTAACAATGATAATACTTTGGCTTACATCAACATTAATTTACTACTAGTAATAAAAATAACAATTACTTATAATGAAAAATCACACATTTGAATTGACATAAATATGCAATTATTGAATAATAATAACAAATAATAATAATCATAATAATATAACTATAATAAATGATAAATATTATAATAATACATACTCTATGTGACCCTGGACCACAAAACCAGTCATAAGGGTCAATTTTTTGAAATTGAGATGTATGCATCACCTGAAAGCTGAATAAATAATCTTTCCATTGATGTATGGTTTGTTAGGATAGGACAATATTTGGCAGAGATACAACCATTTTAAAATCTGGAATCTGAGGGTGCAAAAAAATCAAAATATTGAAAAAACTGCCTTTAAAGTTGTCCAAATGAAGTTCTTAGCAATGCATATTACTAATCAAAAATTAAGTTTTGATATATTTACAGTAGGAAATTTACAAAATATCTTCATGGAACATGATCTTTACTTAATATCCTAATGATTTTTGGCATAAAAGAAAAATCAATCATTTTGACCCATTTTTTTGGCTATTGCTACAGATATACCCCAGCGACTTAAGAATGGTTTTGTGCTGTCACATATTGACTTAAATGTTTATTTTTTAATTATTTAATACTACTAATAGCAATAATAACAACTAAAGTTAAGTATAACAATTTACATTTTTAACTAATATGTGTCTATTGGAATAATAATAATAATAATAATGACATTTTTATTATTACTGAAAAGCATGAATATCACTAAAAACACTTATTAAAATGTTACATCTTGATGAAACAGAAGAAGTGAAATAGAGATTTGGAAGCAACAACAACAAGAAGATTTTCAGTGAATTTATTTAAAGCAATTAATAATTTAATTATAAAAAAAAGGTATTTTAAATTTTAAAAGGTATGACGCCTTTAAGATAAAAGCATTCCAAAAAGCAGTTCTGACACAGCATTCAGATTTCATAAGCCAAGACAAAAAAAGAGAAAAGTAGAATTCTTCACATTTTCATTTCCTTTTATAATGTGTATAAAGGCTGAAAATTATTCTGGGAGTAAAATCTTTCCCGTTATTATATTTGTGATCATGCTCACACTGACTGTTTTTCCATTTCTTGGGAAACAAAACATGAGGTCTTCTTCTGAGATCATTGATAAGTGAGGAACGCACATCAGACGAGATCTCCAGATGTATGATCACACAATCTTCAAAAGATTACAGGATTAAACTCCAGCCTCGTAATCTTAAAGTGGAGGAAGTGCTGATTCTTCTGGAGAATAAGAACTTGAGCCCTGAATCTCCATCATGTCCTTGAGCGGGACGCTTAACATTTAAGCCCTGCAGTAAGAGACTGTCAGTCATGTTAGAAAAGACACCATCAGCTAAACGTCAGAATAACTCGTGTGTGACACATAAATCTATAAACTCACTGCCCAGAACAGTTTGCTGACGCTCAATATTGCGGTAATGTAACATGGACACAAAACGCCACAGTTTTACATCTTTTAAAAACGAACTGAGAATGACTTTCAAATTCCAGTTGAATTCCTGTATTTGAACATGAAGCAGAATTGCAATTCAAATTTGAATGTAAGGAAGTAGAATTAAAATGAACCGAAATTTAAAAGTAAAAAGAAACTCTGAATAGTGGTTTCACAAAGGATTTGAAAAAAGTATAAAACGTTTGAAGGTTTATAGACCTTATGGACAGAAAGAACAAGATAGAATGTTAGATAGAACACTAGACTGAACAATAACATGATAGAATGATAGATTAACAGATAAACTGAACGATAGACAGAATAACGGATTAAACAAATGAACTATAGATTGAATGACAAGATGGCAGACAGAATGACAGATTGAACAATAAAACAGTGGAACAATAGATTGAACGATAAAACAATAGATAGAACAATAGATTGAAAGAAAACGACAGAACGATAGCAGGAACAATCGAACAATAGACTGAACGATTATGCAGTAGATTGAATGATAAAATACTAAATGATAAAATGAATGATAGAACATCAGACAGATAGAAACACACTCTCTATCTGTTGCTCTGCTCTTCTCTAGAGTTGGGAATATGTTGTTTAAGTGTTTTGCAAACAAGGCTTTAATTAGGACACCAGAGCAAATAATGAACACGTCTTTCATGTCTCACTGTCTCTCGTTCATTAGCGTCGTCCAAACATAAGGATCGAGAGGTGCAGATGGGCCCTGCAGAACAATGCAGTCAAGGTCAGAGATCCCAGCATCTATCCATCCCGCTCTCAGAGCGCTCAAGCGCCGCCAGACCATGTGCTTTCACCCGCACTCTGAGCTGAAGGGATTTACACTTACAGGGGCTGGGTTTAAAAAAAGAAGGGGACAAATCCCCCCAAAAAAGAAAAAAAAATCCAATAGGAAATAAAAGTCTCAAAAGGAAGCACTTAACTATCGGAGTTATTTCTTCAACAGAGAAATGAGATGAAACACAGATCCAAAGGAGACTCTCTCCTGCTACTCGGTTTCAGAAGAGATCTCAACAATGACTCTGCAATCAAAAGTGAGAGATCTCAATATGAACTCAAGCATTTCTCATTAAAAATAAATAAATAAATAAATTAAATATTAAAAGGAAAAAAAAATAATTATATATATATATATATACACACACATCTCATTATAAGACAAAGTTATTCCTTCAATGAAGAGCTACTCGATATTTAAAAAAAAAAACTTAATATATTTAAATAACTATTATTAAATATTTATATATTTAGTATTTACATTTCTGATTATACATGCATTTCATTTACATTATTTATATAAATTACAGTGGTGGCCAAAATGATTAGAACACTAGTATTTTCACCAGCTAAAAAAATGGTTTTAAGTCAGTTATTTCTATCTTGTGCAGTAGTGTGTCAGTAGGAAATATCAATTTACATTTCCAAACATTCATTTTGCCATTAATTGTAATAATCCAGAGAGATTTTTGTTTGCATTGACATGACGAAACAGAACTAACTGAGACAGACTCAATCCAGAAGAATGTATAATGTATAATTTATATGTATATGTATAAATTATACGCTTTGTTTACAAGAGCATCATTGAAAAAAAAAAAAGGTATATATCCATGGTAAAAAGGGTACACTGTACTGTATTAATATGATGAAATTTCCCCTCTTTTTTTACTGGTGTTTTACCTGCATTTTGAATTTTGTACTTTTGTGTTTTAGGGTTAATGAAAATGTCTGTAAAATTATATATATATAAAATTATATATATATACACACACACACACACACACACATAGTCGCGGGAACGTATTTTGAGATGGGGG
>NW_015547712.1:778867-780446 GCF_001515605.1 Sinocyclocheilus anshuiensis
AATGAATATACTAATTAATAAAATGAATATTATTTATTTTGTATTACATATTGTTAATTCATTTATTTTTAACACCGCACCCCCAGCACCCCCATTTTTTCGTGGGCTACACTCCAGGGGGTGCTGCAGCACCCTCAGCACCCCTACTTCCCGCGGTAATGCACACACACACCTTGTATTCATGTATCATCATGAAATATTTTAATATTTAATTCAATTATTTAAATAAGATTTATAAGTATTTCAAGGCACACACATACAGTATATTTCAGATACTTCAAAAATATATATATATTTGGCTATTTTTATTTATTTTAATGAGACATATCTGAGAACTCTATCAAATCTCATGAGCACATCTCATGTTTTACTCGAGTTTGTTATTTGACCAATCATGGACATATAATGCCATATAAGAATGAAAAAATCTGAATAATTAAACACATCCTTGTTCAAAAGTTGAGCTCATCTGGTTGATTGTTGACTGTTAAAGGATCAAGCACTGAACTCAAGAGTCTGCTATCAAACACTCACAGATCTGCAGTGAAAGGTCACCCGTGGAGAGCAGTAATTTGACATGCTGTCTTTTTTAAATTATCAGAAATGGACTGCAGGGGACAAACTTGACCTTCACTACCTGTGGTATGTAACGCACAGCTGCGGCGTCTCTGCTGTAATGAGCCGCGGTGACAGCTGACCTTTAGCGCTCCACAGGCTCCCGTCACAAAACTCCCAGCAGTCATTTAGTTAAAACAACACACAGGGGTTACACGCTGGAGTGTATTTATGTAGCTGGAGAAATACATGACAAAACCGCAAAGCCAGATATTTGTACTGTACTTCACATCTCTGTCTTCACACCATTACAGCATCACGGTCAACCACTAGATGCAGGTTGAGAAGTTACCTTATACCATAACTTTAGCACAAACTAGTGACTTTATCATTCCCAAAATGCATGATTTCAGAGAGAAAATTCCTCGTAAATGGTGGATAAGCTAAGATAAAT
Organism: Sinocyclocheilus anshuiensis; assembly: GCF_001515605.1. Taxonomy (NCBI): domain Eukaryota; kingdom Metazoa; phylum Chordata; class Actinopteri; order Cypriniformes; family Cyprinidae; genus Sinocyclocheilus; species Sinocyclocheilus anshuiensis. The sequence goes on from NW_015547712.1 coordinate 779,877, forward strand.
GGGATTACAAAAAGTATTAATAAAAATACTTAATTGGCAAAAGAAATCTACATAAATAAATACAAAAAATATATAAAATTCAAATAGTATAAATATATTTTATTTACATTTTCTAAATTTTATTTAAATAAATTGAAATATTTAAAAATGTACACAATTTTTCAAAAGTTTGGGGTCTGTAAGATTTTTGAGAGAAGCTGTGAAATATTACTTCAACTGGTTTTCAAGTAGAATATATTTTAAATGTAATATTCTGTGGTGGCAAAGCTGAATTTACAGCAGCCATTGCTTAATATTTTTGTGGAAACCACAATACATTTTTTCAGGTTTATTGGATGAATAGAAAGTTTAAAAGAACAGCATTTATTTGAAACATTATGAATGTCTTTACTGTCACTTTTGATTAATTTAATGCATCCTTCCTTAATTTTTTTAAACCTTACTGACCTCAAACTTTTGAACAATATTTTTGCTGATCATGCCAGCATCTATTTTCAGTCATGCAAACTCATATTTCAACTACATTTAAAATCATAAGATCTGGTATGATTTTTTCATAAGATCTGACAT
>NW_015547712.1:780630-783272 GCF_001515605.1 Sinocyclocheilus anshuiensis
GCTCAATGTGAAAGCCCGCAGGTGATGGAGATTTACCGCTGATTACAGAACCGGCTTTCTGACAAGATGCGCGTTAAATATCGCATGCGATTAATCGTGCAGCCCTATTTAAAACGCATTTTTTCAGCACAATAAACATGATAATCAGATCCAAAACAGATGTGTTTTTAGCAGGTACAAGCTGTAATGGCGCAGCTCTATTATGGAAAAGGGGGCGGGGAGCAGCAGCTCATTTGCATTTAAAGAGACAGGCCCGAAATAGAGCGTGTTTCTGCTTCCACTCAAAATAGGCATTTTCAAAAATTATATAATAAATGATCTGTGGGGTATTTTGAGCTGAAACTTCATAGACACATTCTGGGGACACCAGAGACTTATATTACATATTGTAAAAAGTGGCATAATATGTCTACTTTCATTTATATTTCCGTTTTAGTTATTTTAGTACATCACTAAAATAAAATTAATTAATAAAAAATAAAAAAAATGAAATAAAACTTTTAGCTATTACTATTATATCCCTGATGCCAATATCATAAACATTGTTTCTTGCCCTCAAGTAGCACAAACAACTGTACACTTCGGGCAGCAAAGCAAAACCTGAGAGCAACATTAGGCACTTCATGGCTGTTTCTTACAATCATAAAGACCAAACATCGACTTTTCTGTAACTGGCTCTTTTATTTGAGAGGCATTTGAGGAGAATTTCTCCCGTTCGTGTTAATACAAGTGGCCAGTCTCAAGAGATATACTGACTCTGCTGTGACTCAATCTCTAATGAATCACTCAAATCAGAGGCTTCTCAATGAAATGAGACGGTCCTCTTGTATAAACAAGAAGAGGAGCAATCATAACACCAGTCTTATACTGTAACCTTACAGTTGAAGGAGCCAATCGCCTGTTTGTTTACTCTTGAATGCATGTGAGCTTCGGCTGAAACACACTCAAAAACAACATGCCATTGACAAACGGCTTCAGAAATGTCAGTCTTTCCTTATTCAAGATACAAGCTGTATTTTTAGGCTGTTTGTATTTGTATGATTGTTTCAGTTCGTGCTGCATGCAATGCAATAGAAACATATGATGTAAATCTCATTCAGCACATAAAAACACATCTACTAAAGGTTTCCCTGAGCACACGCTCTCTTTCTTAAGGTAATTAATGATGGGATAAACATATGTAATGGCAAAAAACTTCAGCACTTTCACACGGCAACTTCTTTGCATTTTTTTGAGCAAAGAGTGTGTCAGAGTAACAGACTGTAAGTATGAAGACACAATCTTATTCTCTGACGTGTTAAGACAGAGACCCTTATTTCCCCTCATAATCCTCTTAAACAGTCTTCTGATTTGACGGTAATATCCTCCTCAGCAGACTGACCTGACCTGTCCAAATCCTCACACTGACTTGTGCTTCATCTGCAGCCCCTTACAAAAGCTGTACATAGGTCACATTTCATCCTCTAAAAATTAAATTAACTAACTAAATAAATGAACATTCCTCCTGATTTTAATAAATCATACATTTATGCAATAAAAAAAAGTCTTATTTTATTTTTATGTTTATCAAGATTTTGTTTGTACAGTATTTTGATTTTTTTCTTGACAATTAAACACACTTTCTTCCCAAATTCTTATTGTAAAGCATTTTAATACTGTGAACCCTTTTTTGTAATTCTTCTAATTAATATATAGATTTAAATATTAGATTCTCATTACTGTAATTAAAACAATGCCATAAACACAATTTAAGTAATATATCTAGTGTCACATTACTGTAATAAAAATTAGATTTGTTCTAAAAATAATAATACAAATCTTCAATATCATTATAGTATGTATCATATATTATAGTAATATTATATATATAATATCAATACCAGAAAATCTGCAGCCCTATTTTTTCTGATTTTATGTAAATGTGACTATATTTATGCAATAAAGAAAATTAAACCTATTATTATTTTATTTTTTTATTTATCAAGATTTTTTTCATGACAATTAAACATTTTCTTATCAAATTCTCACTGTAATACACAAGGATGCTTTACAATTTTCATTGTAATACAATCAGGCATTCATTTATTATTATTATAATTTTTGTTTTTTAGATTTTGTGCATTAAACCATTTTATGTTCAACAGTAAAAACCAGGTTACATTGTTTTTTTTCTCCTCAGAAAGTAACACGGTGGATAATTTTGCATTAGAATGCGCTGCTGATTTTCTCACTTTAAGGTGCTTTGATGAACAAGTCGGAAAAATTGTGATATGGTTTAGTGCGATTATCAAGTCACAAAAGCTTTGATATATCAATTAATGTAATATATGTAAAATAAAATTCTCATTATTAGTATTATTATTAAATATTCAATATATTGCAGTGTTTATATATAATATAATATAATATAATATAATATAATATAATATAATATAAAAATAATTTGTGGCCAAATTGCGCAGCACAACAAATAATACAGCAAATCTAGAGATCTAAAACTTTTCTTTTTTAAATCACATTTTTCAAATTAACGCCACAATTTTAAAATCACAAAAATCACATTCAGCCCCCAAATTTGTTCAGCCCTACTTTGGTGCATTGCATCTTGCAATATAATTTGACTGAATTATGACTTTTTTTTG
>NW_015547712.1:783335-785387 GCF_001515605.1 Sinocyclocheilus anshuiensis
TGAGGGGGGGGGGGGCTCATAAAATGTGACTTGTTGCACCACCTACTGGTAAAAATATCAGAATTCTTGCTGATTTCTGCAAGAAGATGTTAATGCACATGGATTCTTGGACCAAATTTCATGGCAATACATATAAACTTTACAAAGCCTGACTTCCCATGAAGACGTGTGACCAACAGAAAACTGCTACGTCATGACCTGTTAGCTGAATTAAAAGCATGCAAATTTTTTATCTGTTGCAGGAAACTGGAGTAGATATTCTATTTCTACATTTCGGGTGCATGATATGTTGAATCATGTAGATGCAGCAGAGTGTGCGATTGCAGTAATATTACAACAATGACCACGGCTTTAGCGTTTCGTTTTTACCATGCAGTCTAATTTACTGCAATAGACTCTAAATGTGAAAACACAGGACAGTAAACAGATTGTCATAAACCTGTTCTTGGCCGCAAACAGTGAGCAAATCAAATGCTATTACAGAAAACAAGAGAAAGACAAAAAACAAACAGCGACAGAATAAGCCCAAAATAAGCCAACTCAACGTAAAATGAGCCGCCTTCAATAGAATTACCCACGAATGCCATTTCCTCCCCAGAGAAACATCTAATATGACAAAGAGTGCCTTTAGTGCTCCCCAAATGTTATTGGAGTTTTCTGGAAGGCTGCCCATGAGGGCGACTGGAGGGGTCACACATAAACCCAAGGCAGATTGAGAAATCACACCAATGAAGAACAATGAGGCAGTTCGAGCGAAAAGTGCTGGTTTTGCGATTTCACTTCAAGGAGTTAAACTCTTTATTAACCCTCCTGAGGCCATATTCCAGTACAGATATGATTTTACATCCAAAAATTGTCCAGCTCTAAACAAATATGTGAGAGGACAACAGGAGATGGACTTTTTCACTGGAAGAAGCGTTATTATGGAATCATATTTTGACAAGAAGTGGCAGCTTAAAGTTAAAAACATCATAAAGATGGATTTGTTGCTTACGAACATGAAACTTTTGGCTTCTCAAGACATTAACTGATGGACTGGAGTGGTGTGGATTACTTGTGGATTATTGTGATGTTTTTATCAGCTGTTTGGACTCTCATTCTGACGGCACCCATTCACTGCAGAGGATCCACTGGTGAGCAAGTGATGTAATGCTACATTTCTCCAAATCTGATGAAGAAACAAACTCATCTTGGATGACCTGAGGGGAGGACATTTTCAGCAAATGTTCATTTTTGGCTGAACGATTTAAAGCTACGTGACGCTGGTTCATTTTTTATAAGTCGAATGGTTCCGATCACACGTGTCCCGCAGGCATGAATTCAGAGCAGGAACTCAATTCAGGGTTTCTTTAAAGGGAATGAACGCACAACGTGTGCGATGTCACTAATGATACACTGCTGTGCATCTGTCAGGTGTCTGTGTGACAGGTTTGACTGACAGTGACGCGTCACTGCACACTTCTCCGCCAGACGCAAATCACGCAGGGCTCGTGATTGATGATGTCTATTTATATCAGAACCTCTGCACAGTTTGACAAGACCACACACACACACACACGCGCACTTTACAGTCCCTCAGCCACAGTGATTGATGCAATGCTGTTGATTTTCATCCATTAATCTAATGGAGGAGTATTTAAAGAGGTCATGTAATGAAAATCTCTGTCGAAATAAAGGAATTTAATGGAATAGTTTAAACAAAAATTTTAATGTAGTGAAAATGTACTAACCCTCAAGCCATCTGAGATGTAGATGAGTTTGTTTCTTCATCAGATTTGGAGAAATGTAGCATTACATTACTTGCTCACCAGTGGATCCTCTGCAGTATTTTAGCTGGAAGCAAAGGTTTCAAGTTAAGTCTTGATGGATTTGTTTCTTACAACACGCAGCTTTTGGCTTCACAAGACATTAACTGATGGACTGGAGTGGTGTGGATTACTTGTGGATTATTGTGATGTTTTTATCAGCTGTTTGGACTCTCATTCTGACGGCACCCATTCACTGCAGAGCATCCATTGCTGAGCAAGTGATGCAATGCTACAATTCTCCAAA
>NW_015547712.1:785599-785958 GCF_001515605.1 Sinocyclocheilus anshuiensis
AAACAAACTCATCTACATCTTGGATGGCCTGAGGGTGAGTACATTCAACAAATTTATTTTTTGGGTGAACTATTGATATAATATTCTATGTAAACGCACTCAAACATTCATACAGTAAAAACGCCCATCCCAAGATTATTTATTGAAACTAAACAGCAAAATGGTTTCTTATCAAATGTTCATAAACATTAACATCCCAGCAAATAAAAACAGCGTTGCTTTTTCTTAGAGTTTCAGAGTGTTTATGATTAGAGATCGACCGATATATCGATTTACCGATATTTTTCCCGATATTTAAGCATTTTACAATAATCGGATATCGGTTTTGTAATATCGGATTCACCGATAAACGCCGCCAT
>NW_015547712.1:786218-788071 GCF_001515605.1 Sinocyclocheilus anshuiensis
AGAGAATATTATTCAGTGAATTAACATTATCCAGTGAATTATTCTTCACTCTTTAGCCTATTAAACAGCTTATAAACCTACTAAAACTGTAGTTTAAAATTAAGTTGATATGACTCCTTTCCTTTATTTATTTTCTCCATTTGAAAACATTAGACCTTCTACATTTATTTTGCTTATTGTTAATATTAGTGTTGCTGCTGATGCTTTAAATGAAATGTTTTTTTATTGTTGTAATGTGAAGATTAAATTTAACATGAAAGACTGCTCATTTTCAACACTTTTTTTAAGATGACTGAAAGGAGGAAAAACCAAAGTGAAGTATATTACTTTATAACAGTAAATAAATATCGGTTCTGCATATCGGTTATCGGGCACATAAACATGCAAATAATTGGTATCGGTATCGGTTATAAAATATCAATATCGGTCGATCACTATTTATGATGGTAGTTTTTTTCTCAAATTAAACAGTGTAAAGCTGCTGAAGTGACTCTGAGCAAATCTCCTTTTAATCTTGATCTCCGTATGATCATTTATCACCCAGCCCTACAAAACAGCATGTTAAATGTGGTAGATTTTGGGGTGAATTATTCCTTTAACAGTTTATTGTTTGAATGAGATTTGATGCTTTATGAATTGATGAATTATTTCCATCTGTAGGGTCGAGGGTTTGTAGTACCACTGCTTTTAGTTTTGATACTCCGAATCCTGGAGGCGAACCAAGACACATGTAGGCAAGAGAAGAAAGATAGAGTGGGTGTCTGTTCGTCCTCTTGCCCTCCACACATACACACACACTCGCCTATAACCTTGTTTACATGCGCTCATCGCGCCTGCAGACTGTGTGAGATGCTTCAGTGCGAGGCTGACAGAAACTGTGTTAGTAGGGCTCCTGGTCTTTCCTCTTTGTTGGTTTCTGCAAAAGCCATCCACAAATACACACACACACACATATCTGGAGACTCAACACCTCCAGGCTTCCTCTGCACTAGAAGTGGGCGGTAAGACCAAAAGCCTGTATCATGAAAACAGGATAAATTGCAATATAGTTATTTTTGTTGGAAATTCATAAAAAAAAAAAAAGCGACGTTTTATGCCCCTTTTAATTACATTTATATAAAGGTAATCACACTCACTCAGTCCATCTTTCTCTCATAATAATCTACTTTATATAATACAGTGAGCTTTAAATACAGTAATATAATAAGCTTTCAATGAAGCAACTCAACGTTCCTTCGTTACTAGTTCTAAACTGATGTTTTGGAATTAGTAACGGAGTCTTGGGCTCAGCTGTTAAACTGTCAACTTTACATTTGAATCCGTGGTGGAAGGAAGTAGTTCTACACAAAAGAGGGTTTTGAAAGACACTCCAATGTTGTTTCTTATGTATTTACACACTCGTGGTAATAAAGTGCGTGCATCCATAATAAAACGTGCCTCACATGGCTCCGGGGGGGTGAATAAAGGCCTCCTGTAGCGAATCCATGCATTTTTGTAAGATAGATATCCATATTTCAAACGTAATAAACACTTCTTTCTAATTTCCGCTGACTGTGGTACGCGGAAGACGTTTAGGCGGATGACATTGTAAGTAGGCGTCATGCGCGCACATCAGAGAAATGCAGGAGCAAAGGAAAACCAGTCTCCTCTTGGCTTATATCGAAATTCTCCGACATTTTTCTTTCCAAATCCTCGTTTTGTGCTACTAATTCGTGACCGGTGTTTTGTTTCATTCTCTCCTCTGTGCTTCCACATTCGTCACTTCCTCGTTCGTGTCCTCGTTTGCCTACGTGCTACGTCATCCGCTGGACGCCACTCTCTCGTGAACGTGCGTACGACAGTTAGCGGAAGCT
>NW_015547712.1:788287-788573 GCF_001515605.1 Sinocyclocheilus anshuiensis
TTTGAGGGTGAGTAAAACACAGGCTAATTTTCATTTTTGGGTGAACTAACCCTTTAAAAAACTATTTACACACATACACGCACACACAAATATATATATATATATAGTCAGTTTTTACAATTATTCCACATTATAAGTACAGTAAAACCTAAAAAAAATTAATATAACTTGTTAAAAAGAGAAGTGTATTTGTGTAAGCATGCTTAATGATTATTAATATAATATTTCAACCATTTCATTTTGTGTGTGTGTGTGTGTGTGTGTGTGTGTGTGTGCTCTCTACTGT
>NW_015547712.1:788744-799372 GCF_001515605.1 Sinocyclocheilus anshuiensis
TTGTGTGTGTGTGTGTGTGTGTGTGTGTGTGTGTGTGTGTGTGTGTGTGTGCTCTCCATTGTGGAAGTGTTTTAGCCAGGAAGTGTTTCAGCCTTACATTTCGGGTTGGCCTAGACCTCAACAGCATCCATGTCATAAAGGCCTTAAAGGAACACTACACTTTTTTTGAAAATAGGTTCATTTTCCAACTCCCCTAGAGTTTCACCGTTTTCGAATCCATTCAGCCGATCTCCGGGTCTGGCAGTAGCACTTTTAGCTGTAGCTTAGCATAGATCATTGAACAGGGAGCGTGCTGGGGACTATTTTCAGGCGCTGCGTAATATCATTTTATTTTTATTTTATTTTATTTATTTTAGTAACTTTTTTTTATTTTGTTCGATAGGCTATTTTTATTTAGTAGTATTAGCAGTAGTTGTAGTAACAACAACCACAACAATTACTTCTACAACTGTAGTCATATTGATTTATAATTAAAAAGAGTTTCTTTCTTTAGTTTTTTTTGTGATTTTTTCATTTAAAAGGCCAATTTTGTGTTTAAAAATTAAACTAATACTTTCATTAAAAACTCTGAGGATTGTTTACCTTTGAACCTTATTTCTAATGCAATAAATATAGTGATAACAACATCTTCAGCAATTCTCACTATATGAAAATGTGATAGCAGCCAAAAGCTGATTAAGTGTGTGTGTGTGATCTGTGAAGAAAAAGAAAAGAAACCCCACTACAGACACACAAAAAGTTATGCCTAAAAAACAAAAAAGGAACTGTAGGCCTACTTCAAATTTTAAAGGTCTGTCTTTTCCAGATGGTCAAATAAACCTGTTAGCATTCAAATAAACAGACACCTAACAGCGTTACTCTAAACGCCAGCGGTTTTCTGCTGTAATTCTCTCATGCTCACCCGCTAGTGAAGGTGATGGTGTATCTAAGGTTACGCGGCACGCCGCGCGCATACCGATGCCACTCTTATCTGAGGTGTTTTTGCTGAGAGACGCAGCGCGGCAGAATGTCAACCAGTCACTGCAGCATCACCAAATCCAGCTGCGCACGCAAACCTGCTGCATCTGACCTGCTGACGGACCGGAAACACAAACCTGAGACATAATGTACTATAGCACACAAACTCAGAAGCTGCAAGCTCAGTTGCATGCATTATAGCATTCTGACTGCAGATCAGTTGCTTTTGACTGAAAACTGACTTCTATCATAAGGCTGCATGATTAATTGAAATAAAGCCAAAATATGGTTTAGTGTGATTTAATGAAATCAACACTGAGTACTTTCTTAATACATGTTCCTGGTGTTGTTGTGGATGATCCATCAGTGCACATTTTTCTACTGAAAGGTCTTCCTAATCTTTCATCAAAATGTAATAAACCATTCTGGTTTGTAACGCCCACTTCTCCTGATCCAAACAACTCTCAAAGCATATTGTATTTCTTTGGATCTGAGCAGTAATTAGGCTGATTGTTTAACTGGAGCTTGTGCTGCTGTCACTCATCACTGCAGGAGGAGCCGCACAAATCACACAACTTTCTCATGAGTAGCTGGACGACCCTCTGTGTGTGTGTGTGTGTGTGTGTGTGTGTGTGTGTGTGTGTGTGTGTGTCTCGCTCGTGTTCGGCCCACACACTGCTGATGTCTGAGTCACCAATAACTGGAATTAGAGTGTTTCTCCCATCGCTCAACACAGAACGGCAGCTCTGACAGCTAAAGACGCACCTCAGGGCAACAAGAACAACCCTGGAATACATCTCACCAACATTTATTTACAGACAGATTACACATCAGCAAAACACACACACACACACACACACACACACACACTGAAAACTGACTTCTATCATAAGGCTGCATGATTAATTGAAATAAAGCCAAAATATGGTTTAGTGTGATTTAATGAAATCAACACTGAGTACTTTCTTAATACATGTTCCTGGTGTTGTTGTGGATGATCCATCAGTGCACATTTTTCTACTGAAAGGTCTTCCTAATCTTTCATCAAAATGTAATAAACCATTCTGGTTTGTAACGCCCACTTCTCCTGATCCAAACAACTCTCAAAGCATATTGTATTTCTTTGGATCTGAGCAGTAATTAGGCTGATTGTTTAACTGGAGCTTGTGCTGCTGTCACTCATCACTGCAGGAGGAGCCGCACAAATCACACAACTTTCTCATGAGTAGCTGGACGACCCTCTGTGTGTGTGTGTGTGTGTGTGTGTGTGTGTGTGTGTGTGTGTGTGTGTCTCGCTCGTGTTCGGCCCACACACTGCTGATGTCTGAGTCACCAATAACTGGAATTAGAGTGTTTCTCCCATCGCTCAACACAGAACGGCAGCTCTGACAGCTAAAGACGCACCTCAGGGCAACAAGAACAACCCTGGAATACATCTCACCAACATTTATTTACAGACAGATTACACATCACACACACACACACACACACACACACACACACACACACACAAGCTCATAAATACACACACAAGCTCATAAACACACGTACACACACTCTCTTAAAAAATAAAGGTGCTTCACGATGCCATAGAAGAACCTTTTTGTCTAAATGGTTCCATAAAGAACCTTTAATATCTGAAGAACTATTCTGTTTCACAAAAGGTTCTTTGTGGCAAAAGAAGTTTCTTCAGATTATAAAAAAATAAGAAAGAATCATTACATATTTAGTGATGTGTCAAGATGGCCAACTAGTCAGTTATCAACAACTAACTATAGTTGATTAGTGAGTTGACACTAGTGTTGAATGAATTTTGGGATGCATAGATGATTATTTAGGATGATTAAATTCTGTTTTATTTTTTCCCAAATACTATTTACATTTTACTGGATTCCTTTGTTTTTTTCTGGATTCCGTTTAATGGTTAAATTTTAGTAATCAAAAAAGCATGTCTATTATATTTATTACAACATATTAAAATAAAAAAATAAAATAAAAAATTCTGGATTCTGTTTAAATGGCTTAATTAAATTTTAGTAAGTATGTCTAATCAATTAAATTGATAAAACTTCACAAATGTAATAATTTATTTTTATATATTTATTATTTAAACCAATGATAGGGCACTATGATTTTTTTTTTTAAATACAATAATTGCTATTAATCATAAGTTGTGAAAGTAATGCTTGTGACTGTTTTCTGGTCAGCCCTGAACTAGTCTAATCATACATTGCTTCCAACTAGTCAACTAATTGTTTTAGACAGTAAACTGACTAGCTGATTTTCTTGACTAGTTGTCATTTTCACCTAGTGTATGACATGTAAAATAAATAAACTAATTAATTAAATACATTTTTTTTTTTAAATCCACACCTCAGTTACATCTAGATTCTTTTGACTTGGGCTAACTTTTTTTTTTTTTTCTAGAGCACATTTAAGCACGAAACAAGGCCGACCAAAGTGCTGCACAACATACAATAATATATAACAAGGAGAAAATCAGTAAACAAATAGAAACAATTCAAAATCCATACAACAACAAAAGCAGATTAAAACAATTCAAAGGCACATATTAAAAGCCAGAGAGAAAAGATGTGTTTTAAGATATGACTTGAACTCAGATAAAGTGGAAGCCATTCTGATGTGAACTGGTAAGTTGTTCCAGAGGGTGGGACCAGCCACTTCAAAGGCTCTAGATCCTCTGGTTTTTAAGCGGGTTCTAGGGGTCTGAAGGAGAAATTTGCCCTCTGATCTTAGTCCCCTCTTAGAAGAGTAGGGGTGGAGTAAATCAGACAAATAAGACGGAGCTTGATCGTTAAGTGATTTATAGACAAGTAGCAATATTTTAAACTCAATTCGATATTGAACAGGCAGCCAATGCAATGATCGCAAGAGGGGAGTGGCATGATCAAACTTTTTGCACCGCTTCAAGAATCTAGCTGTTGCATTTTGAACTACTTGTAGCCGAGAGATTTGGGACTTTGATATTCCAAAATAGAGGGCGTTGCAATAATCCAGCCGGGACGTAATAAACGCATGGATAGCAACCTCTAGAGAGCTTTTTGAGAGAAATGACTTGATTTTAGAAAGGGAGCGAAGATGGAAGAAGCTAGAACCTACCACAGCACTAATTTGTTTATCAAATTTTAAGGGAAGAAGCTAGAACCTACTACAGCACTAATTTGTTTATCAAATTTTAAGGAATTATCAAACAACACACCCAGATTTCGAACATGGGGAGAAATGAAGGAGTTTAAGGTCTCGAGATTGGGTTGAATACTTGCCCTATGTTCTGAGGGACTAAACACAATAACTTCCGTTTTATCTGGGTTCAAGAATAGAAAGTTTTTAGAAAGCCATGATTTGACATCAGTAAGACAAGCAGTAAGAGTACCAATGGTAAAGTTTGTTTTCTTAGTCAGAGGCAAATAAATTTGTAGGTCAACGGCGTAACAGTGAAAAGAGACGTTGTGTTTTCTAAAAATAGAGCCCAGAGGAAGAAGATAAAGAGAGAAGAGAGCGGGAGATAAGATAGAACCTTGTGGAACTCCACAAGTTAGGTTGCCTGTGGTCGAGTGAAAACTTCCAGTTTTTACCACAAATCTCCTGTTTGTTAAGAATGATTTAAACCAGTTTAAAACCACCCACCCCAGTCCCACATGAGACGCCAAATGAGAAATAAGAATCTCGTGATCGACAGTGTCGAAGGCAGATGACAAGTCCAACATCACTAAGATAGCAGAAGCACCAGAGTCAGTAGTCATTAAAATATAATTTAAAACTCTTACAAGAGCAGTTTCAGTGCTGTGGAGTGATTTGAACCCAGATTGAAATTTTTCAGAGATGTGATTATTAGTTAAAAAAGGCTGAAGTTGTAGGAGCACAATTTTTTCCATTACTTTTGAGATGAATGGTAAGGTGGAAATTGGTCGATAATTTTCTAAAACAGAGGTGTCAAGAGAGGGCTTCTTGAGAACCGGGGTAACCATGGCCATTTTCAGGTCGTCTGGAATGGACCCGGATTTCAAGCAGTTATTCAACAGTGATACCAGCCCCGGGCCCACGGTATCAATAATTTGCCTCAAAAAGCGGGGGTGAATTATATCAAGGGGACAGAAAGAGGGTTTTAATTTTGTGATCACCTCCTTGACTGTTTGTAAAGATACATCGTTAAATGTTGTCCAAGGTGTTGGATTTGTAGGTGGCAACTCAACGTAATCTGTTACCTGTATCTGGGCCCTCAAATTTGTAACTTTGTCACAGAAGTATCTCAGGAAGTCCTCAGAAAGCGCAAAGGAAGGATTTTGAAAATAATTAGTAGGAGAATTTAGAGCAGAGTTAATAACAGAGAAAAGTATTTTAGGAGTACAGTGATGCTTTTCAATAAGATTTGAAAAATAGAAGGCCTTGGCTTTCTTAACAGCTCTTTGATATAAGGACAAACTTTTTCAGAATATCAAAAGAGATTTGCAGTTTGTCTTTTTTCCATTTCCTTCTGTCTGAGGGAGCAAATGTTATTATCAATCCAGGGTTCTGATTTGGGTTTTTGTTTAAAATGCTTAAAAGGTGCAATGGAGTTTAATACGTCCGTCCAGACTGTATTTAAAGAATTGAAATGGTGTTCAGCATCAAGATCAGAGAGTGATGACTCAACCGACAGGGAAGAGTTAACTTTATTGTAAAGCGCAGTAAAATCCTCGCAAAAATGTGACGAGTATACGCGAGTTTGTCTTATATCAGAGACTGTTATCTGGGGAATCTCAGGAAGACACATCATAAATACAATGGGAAAGTGGTCAGATATGGGGGATTCAATCACTTCAACATCCGTTATAGACAGCCCAAAAGTCAATATTAAGTTCAAAGTGTGCCCTTGTAGATGTGTAGGATGGCTAACCCATTGCAGCAAATTAAAAGAGTCAATGGTGTTCAGGAATTCAGTGGATAACTGAATGAGCTGATAACTCACCTAGCAACCACTCAAAACACCCTAGTAACCACAAAGCAATAATAATTCACTCTGAACACCTTAGCAACGACATATTATGGCCTGTCAACTTCCCATAACACCCTACAATCAGAGCGGCAATTTTTGCACAGGCACCAACCATTCGGATTCTCTTCAGAAATATAAAAATAGATGTATATGTATACATTTACACATATTTTTCATGAGGTTGATCGTCGGGCACACATGCAGTTGATCTAAATGAGAACATTAAAGTAACGTTAGATTAACGTTTGACCGCACTCGTCTCATTGCTGCTCCTGTAGAATCACTGTCACGAGTGTTTACCTGCTCTCTCCTACTTATGCAAATACTGATCTGAATCCATGCTGGATTTAATCAGACACCAGCTTCAGCCCACGTCTTCAGCGCTTAACCAGGAGAAATGGTAGTTCCTCTTAATCTGGCCTGGGAATAATCAACCTGTTAATGTGATCGACCTCCTGGAAGTCATTACTTCATAACACCACAAACTTCTGTCTGCCAGGATCTGCATCATGCTCAATTCCCTGGAATATTCCTGGAATATACTGGTTGATTTAATTCAATTTAGAGGTTTTTTTAATATAGTGCTCATCACAATACATTTTGTTTCGAGGTAGCTTTACAGAAAATGCTTGTTTCAGTGTTACAATTAGTTCAGAGAAGCAAACCGATCATGATTTACACATATAACATCTTATAACAATATTTATAGTAATTTTTTAAAGTTGGTGTACATTTTACAAGAAAATAATATATCAGTATGTGTTACTTGAAAAATTAACTGAACTGAAAAAATTACCCATTTAAAACTCAGAAATTGCTACACTGTAATAAATATATATTTTTCAAAGTTATAAATTATTGGTGTAAGAAAATATAATTTCAGTCTTTTTACTTCAAAATTTCATAATTAATTCAATGTGTTACTTGCAATTTTTTGTAATTATTTATTTATTTGTAAGTAATTATTTATTTTGAAACAATTTAACTCAGAAATTGCTACACTGTAAAAAAAAAAAGATTTTTTTGACGTTATAAATTAAAAAACAACGATTACTTATGCGCATTTTATAAGAAAATACAATTTCAGTCTTTTACCTCAAAAGTTTTATGATTAATTCAATGCATTACTTGTAGTTTTTAGTAATTGTGAGATTTACAACACTGAAAAAAAATGGTTTATAATTTACTATGAAACAATTTTAACTCAGAAATCGCTACCTTGTAAAATATATATTTTTTTTACTTCCAAATTTCATGATTAATTCAATGTGCTACTTGCAGTTTCTTTGTAAGTACTTGTGAAATTGACTAGGCTATATTAATAAAAAAATTAGGAGGATTTTTTAGCAATTTCTGAGTGAAAATAGTTTCAATGAAAAGGTAAGTAACAGTGAATTAAACATGACATTTTGACTCAGAAAGATTGAAATAGCAATTTGTATTTTGAACAGTAAAATGTACTGCAATAATCTTTTTTTTTTTTTATTTACACACTTTAAAAAAATCATTCTTACAGTTTAACAACATCTGAGTAAAAAATGTTTCCTAGCTTTCTCGGGTAAATCCCACTCCAGTTTTTTTAATGCACACATGCATATGTGTTTTTATCTGTAGACACTCAGTCAGTCTCATGGACTGCTCTGTCCTGTAGACAAATGAACAGACGTATAGCCGCTTGTGTGCTCTGGTCAATGCAGTCAGTGACCGGAATAATAAACACACACTTACTCACCTATCCAAGTTAGAATACATTTACATCAGAGTCAATATGAAATCAAAATCTTTTTCTTATTTTTTTCTGTTAGAGTAGATATAATAGAGCTTGTATCCTGAAACTCATATCAAATAACTTCATACTGATTTAACCATAAGAATGCTCCTCTAACTCCCACCTATATGCCGAACTATATTGAAGTTAATCAAAAACAAACCATCCCAATAAAGACCGAGTCTTTCACCATATCTCAGCGCATTTACTTTCAATTTACACCGAGACACACAACATTAGTCAAGAGGTCTGAGACCGGCCTTTCTGCATCTGTGATCAGCGTGTAATGCAGACGAGAGCCAATCAGATCACGTGTTCAGCAGCGGAGAGCGCAGTTACCCATCAGCCCGTACGGATGTGCCTGTCACCTGTAATTGGACTCTATTTAGCATTGTTTTCTGCTCTAAGAAACACCAGGTGTCATACATCTTAGTGTTTTGCTTTCTCTTGCCGTCTCAAGAGTGTTGCCTTTTCCTCATCTTTCTGTGTCTGGCTCAAATAAACAGGAAAATAGATAAGTATGGCATTACACGATAGATCTTAGTTTTTAGACTCTGGCCATCAAGAAAAGGGACTTTTTTTTTTAGAACTGGTTCTTATTCATAACTGTTGCAAATCATTTGAAACATTCAAAAAATATGAATAAATAAAAACAAAACATATGAATAAAAACAAAATATATATATCAAAACTATAATAGTAACACTGATTTAGAGAAAAATACTGAAGCCTAATGACTGTAATGATGGCAATGGTCTTGAACGCCATTCTTCTACTACAGTGGGTAAAATAAGTATTGAACACGTCACCATTTTTTAAATAAATATATTTCTAAAGGTGCTGTTGACATGAAATGTTCACCAGATGTCGGTAACAACCCAAGTAATCCATACACACAAAGAAAGCAAAACAAATAAGTTCAGAAATTAAGTTCTGTGTAATAAAGTAGAATGACACAGGGAAAAAGTATTGAACACATGAATAAAGGGAGGTGCAAAAATGCATGGAAAGCCAAGACACCAGCTGAAATCTATCAGTAATTAGAACGCAATCCTGCCCCTTTTCAGTGGAAATTAATATTAGCTGGTTCAGTCTCAACTGATGGCCTATAAAAAGGTGTCTTATTACCAACGTGTCACACAAGAAACATTTCATGATGGGTAAAAGCAAAGAGCTCTCTCAAGACCTTCACAACCTTATTGTTGCAAACCATACTGCTGGCATTAGTTACAGAAGCATTTCAATACTTCTGAATGTTCCAGTGAGCACTGTTGGGGCCATAACCTGGAAGTGGAAAGAACATAATTTCACCATAAACCGGCCACGACCAGGTGCTTCTCATAAGATTTTTGACAGAGGAGTGGCAAGAATTATCAGAAGAGTTGTCTAAGAGCCAAGCACCACTTGTGGAGAGCTTCAGAAAGATCTGGAATTAGCAGGTACAATCGTTTCAAAGAAAACAATAAGTAATGCACTCAACTGCCATGGCCTGTATACACGCTCACCATGCAAGACTGCTGAAGAAAAAGCATGTTGAAGCTCGTTTAAAGTTTGCTGCACAACATTTAGACAAGCCTGTGAAAAAGGCTTCTAGACGGAGAATAGAAGTAAAGAAGTAAAGAGAATAGATAGACAGGAGCTTGGTTATGTAGGGATTTATATACAAAGAGGAGAATTTTAAAGTCAAACGCATGAACAGCCATTTCTAAAGTTTTTGGAGTGAAAAAGTGTTTAATGTTAGACAGTAAACGAAGCTGATAGAAATTGGACCCAATGACAGAAGAGATATGTTTATCAAATTTTAAATGCTGGTCGACTAGAATACCTAGGTTCCGCACCCGCGAGGATCTAAAAACGGATAAACTTTCTAACTCAGGGCTTATACACTGAGAGTTATCATTTGGACCGAAAACAATTACCTCGGTCTTGTCTTCATTTAGGAAGAGGAAATTTTGGGCTAGCCATGATTTAACCTCCTCTAAACATTTCAGAAGAGAAGTAATCGCAGTGGAATTGTTTTTCTTGATTGGTAAATAGATTTGAGTGTCATCTGCGTAGAAATTAAAAGACACACCATGTTTTTGTAGAATAGAGTCCAGAGGTAACATGTAAAGAGAGAGTAGAGAGGGAGCTAAAATAGAGCCTTGTGGAAGGCCACAGGTCAGAGGAGCAGGGGAAGAGGAAAAATTACCCAACTTCACTAAAAACTTTCTGTCAGACAGGTATGACTGAAACCATTTCAGAACGTTTGCTTTTAGACCTACCCAAGACTCTAATCTAGATAATAGTGAGGAGTGGTCTATGGTATCAAAAGCAGCCGATAGATCTAAAAGAATAAGAACCACCGAGTCTCCGGAATCAGTAGAGAGGTAAATATCATTTAACACTCTCAAAAGGGCGGACTCAGTGCTGTGAGCAGACTTAAAACCAGATTGAAAAACCTCATAAATACAATTACTAGTCAGAAATCAGAAAATGTGATTCAGCACAATTTTCTCCAAAACTTTTGAAATGAAAGGTAAAACAGAAATAGGGCGAAGGGCGAATAGGACAGAAGGATCCAGTGAAGGCTTCTTGAGCAGAGGAGTGACCGTAGCGACTTTAAGGTTGGCAGGAACAGAGCCGGTTTGGAGACACTTATTAATAAGAGACACCAAACCTGGCCCAATCGAATCGATAATTAATTTTAAAAATCTCGGGTGAATGATATCGCTAGAACAGAATGAAGGTTTAAGCTTATCAATCACTTGCTTCAATTTCTGGAGGTTGATAGGTTCAAAAACATCCAAAAATGCAGAGGCAGATGACATAATTGGAGAGACAGTTAAAGTTGGGCAGACGCTAAGCCTTAAGTTAATAATTTTGTCACTAAAATATCTCAAGAAGCTTTCACAGAGAGCATCAGAG
>NW_015547712.1:799828-808933 GCF_001515605.1 Sinocyclocheilus anshuiensis
AGAGGTAACATGTAAAGAGAGAATAGAGAGGGAGCTAAAATAGAGCCTTGTGGAAGGCCACAGGTCAGAGGAGCAGGGGAAGAGGAAAAATTACCCAACTTCACTAAAAACTTTCTGTCAGACAGGTATGACTGAAACCATTTCAGAACGTTTGCTTTTAGACCTACCCAAGACTCTAATCTAGATAATAGTGAGGAGTGGTCTATGGTATCAAAAGCAGCCGATAGATCTAAAAGAATAAGAACCACCGAGTCTGCGGAATCAGTAGAGAGGTAAATATCATTTAACACTCTCAAAAGGGTGGTCGCTATCGCTAGAACAGAATGAAGGTTTAAGCTTGTCAATCACTTGCTTCAATTCCTGGAGGTTGATAGGTTCAAAAACATCCAAAAATGCAGAGGCAGATGACATAATTGGAGAGACAGTTAAAGTTAAAGTGGGGCAGACGCTAAGCCTTAAGTTAATAATTTTGTCACTAAAATATCTCAAGAAGCTTTCACAGAGAGCATCAGAGGCAACAGGCAAGGTGTTAACTGAAGGATTTGTGACAGATTGAATAATTGAAAACAACACCTTAGGTTTAGAATGATTAATTTCAATTAAATTAGAAAAGTATGCAGCTTTCGCAGACTTAGCTGCAGTCTGATAAGATGTAAGAGAGTTTCTGAACATTTGAAGAGAGATATGCAGCCTGTCCTTTTTCCATTTACGTTCTGCCTTTCTGCAGTTTTGTCTTAGGAGACGGGTATCAGAGTTTTGCCACAGTGCAGATTTTGGTTTTTGCTTGTGAGGCTTAAGGGGGGCAGTTGCATTTGCTACCTTAAGCCAGGCAGAATTCACGAGGCTAAGATGTTGATCAGCATCCAAGTCAGATAATGGTTGATCCAAGTGCAACTGTGAGCAACATTCAGCAAAGCACAAGTTGAAATTTGTGCTAAACTGTGGAGAGTATAAACGAGAAAGATTTACAGGTGTATTAGAAAAATGAGAGAGATCTGGAAGAGACAGTGAGAATAATATAGGCTTATGGTCAGAGATCATAAAATCTGAGAGCATAATATCAGTCACATCAAGCCCATATGAGAGTACAAGATCCAACGTATGTCCCTGAATATGAGTAGAGACATTGATCCACTGGGATAGATTAAAAGCGTCGATGAGATTAAGAAAGTCATGTGATAAGGGGTTAGACGGACAGCAGACATGGATGTTAAAGTCGCCCACCAATAGAAAGCGATCGTAATTTGTGGCAATATTGCCGATCAGTTCAGTGAAATGCAGTATAAAATCCTTAGTAGAGTGCGGAGGACGGTAAAACACCCCTAGACATACAGGACCATTCCAGTCTAAGTGAATAAACTGAGCTTCAAAGCTGGAAAAGGCCGTTACAGGGACCAATCGACAGCGTGCAGAGAGAGAGTTCTTTAAAATTGTTACTATCCCACCCCCGCGTCCACTCGGACGAGGAGAGATCAGAGTTCATAGAAGAGGCCCACCGAACCTTCAAGATTTGAAGACTGTGTGGAAGAATGGGCCAAAATCACACCTGAGCAATGCATGCCACTAGTTACTCCATACAGGAGGCGTAAAGCTGTCATTACCAACAAAGGCTTTTGTACGAAGTATTAAATAAATTTCAGTAAGCGTGGTCAATAATTTTTCCCTGGGTCATTCCATTTTATTGCACATAACTTAATTTCTGAACTTATTTGTTTTGTTTTCTTTGTATGTATGGATTACTTCGGCTGTTACCGACATCTGGTGAAAATTTCAAGTCAACAGCACCTTTAGAAATATATTTACTGAGAAAAAATGGTGACGTGTTCAATACTTATTTTATCCGCTGTATGTTATCATCATGTAATCTGCAAAATTACCAAAATAATTTTGCTTTCACATAGAAGCCTGAAAAAAGGTTTCAGCAAATTCTAAATGTCAAAACAGGTGGAAAATACAGTAGCCATAAATAACTAAACTTATAAGAAATGGTAAGAATACTTAAAAATGTCAAAAAGGGCCAAAACATAAAATGGAAAAGTGTTGAATACAACCCATTAATGCTCAAACTCATACAGTGAAACCTCCAAAATCTCTCCCAAGATTGCAGCAACATTTTTTATCAGCACAATCTCTAGCATTTACATACCAGAGGTCAAAAATGATGTGAAAAGCCATTGAAACTCAAGAGAAGTTTTGGAGAGATAATGTGGTCTATTGAGCGCAGAGAATATGAATGTAAAATCTGCTGAGGCGTATGAAAATGAACATGTTCGTATCCTCCGATCATTCATTTGATATCCACTACAGCACAGAGTAGCGGAGAGCAGCTCACTTCACATCTAAAGTGGCAGATAAGAGACTGTTGAACGCCAGCGCTGAAGCCTGCAAAAAAGACTGCTTACTATGGATACTTGTGTTTAGAGCCCTAATTTGCATACAAGAACACAGATAGACAAATACAGGAAATCAGAAATCCAAAACCAAGATGTAAAGCGTACACATATATTTACAGAAGTGGTTCTACAAGAACCAAGAACCAGTTTTAAGCTTATCACTAGAGCATAAAACAAAAACTGTATTTTTATCAGTATTTCAGGTCCACGCTCTGTTATAGCACCACCTTTTGTCCGAACATCATCAAATGTGGAATGCTTCCTCATATCCATACATTGCATAGATGCACCAATTTTTGCCAAATTTGATCACTGCATTCAAGAGTTATGAAACTTTAAGCAAAATTGCTATGGTCATAACCATTCATTAACTTGAAACAGCCATGTTGATTTTGTTTATGCTGAATGGTTTTGACAAAACATGACAAAACACAAAAAAGTATCTTCCGACACTGGTTTTCACTGGACAAAAAAAAAAAAAAGATCTAAGGACTAGTTCATAAAAGTAAAATGAATACAAAATTCAATATGGTAACATAACAGTTTGACTGAAACAAATGGGGCAAAGTTAGAGTCCATTTAATTAATATTAATATTTTGTGAGTTAAACAAATATATAGCCATTTTTATACATCAAAAACACTATTAGCCAACTGGTGGCTATTTTTTTTTTTTATTTAACCTTAACTGAAATCTGATTGGCTGACATAAGAACAGACCAGAAGAGAAGAGTAACAGACCAATGAATCTCCACCAGAAAGATCAATAAAGTCAAGAGGACCAATGACTGAATGAACAAAACCAGACAAGAAAGACTGCAGTTGTGGACAAAGAAGGATGAGAGAGAGAGAGCAGCATGAATGGTAGACGTGTTTAAACCGGATAAAAATACATTCAAGACAGAAATTGATGGATTGATGCAAAGCCAGAGGAAACGAAGAACAGAAAAGAGAAAATAAGAGAAATTTACCAGCTACAAGAGTAGAGAGAGGAGAAATGAACAGAGAACAATATCAAGAAAAAAAGAGAAATTCACCAGCTCCATAAGTAAAGGAATGTGGAATGAAGAGAGAACGAATGCAATCACGTTTATTTTCTTGTTGTATTGGATACAGTCAGTGCAGTTGCTAGGATATTTTGAGTTGTGGCTAGGGGGTCAATCTAAAGTTGCTAGGGTGTTCTAGGTAGTTACTACAATGTTTCTCTGTGATCTTCTAGTTAGTAGATATGGCTGATTTGCTACAGGACGACGCACACACTCAACTTTGATACTTTGTGTTATTTAAACTGGCCCAAGTCTAAGGAATCCAATTCCATGTTGGATCCAATCAGTTATTTCCAGTTAAATATTCTGTTTGACTCTGAAATAAACCACATTATAGAGGATAAATGCTTTGTGAATGTCTAATGTGATTACAGTACCTCAGCTCTTGCCAAAGTTAAGCTGAGAAAACACAAAACCAATACAAACGCGTTCTGGGAAAATGCCTGTTAAGCAGTTTTGCACAAATACTGACATCAAGACTGTTTCTCTTGCAATGGGATTAAAGGTAAAAAAAAAAAATTGCATTTGGGTGAATAAAATTGCTAGGCAACTGCATTTGGGAAGACCAATGTAGCATCTGACTAACTACAATCAAAACCACAAATGTTCATCATCAAATGTAAAAATGCAGTTAAATCCATGTGAAAAACTTATTGTGATAGTGATATACTGGGCAGCTGCTTGAAAGTGTAACCACTTCAGGTTTGTATCCATAGCCACCTGCTTCAAACATTCCAGAGAGGAGAAAAAACGAACACTTGAATCTGCTGAACGCATGACTGGTGTTATAAAGAAAGCAGTCGGATCTGTGATGTAATGTACAGTAGAGCACAGACTACAGAAGACGAGTATTGAAGATGAACTGTCATGAGTGCAGTGATCCAGAAATTTTCTGATCTGTTGAATTAAGTAAAATTAACATTTGACCATGTTGACTATTTTTGGAAAAATAATGTTTTTATTATAATACCTGACATATCTACCCTCTTTTAGAAGAGTAACCAGGGTTAAGAGTCTTGTCACTCTCAGGTCTTTGTGTGACGTTTGAACCTCCTTCTACATGTCCTTTTATTTATTTATTTACTTATTTATCCATCTGTGTGTCTGTATGTCACTCTGTGGAGATACAGTATAGTTGTGTACAGCTACAGCATTGCTAGATGGTTTCTTACTGGCCTCGAGGCAAAAGAGCCCACCAGCTGATCTCTCTGATATTCTGCTCTCTAGATATTTATTTTACAGTTCACAGTACAGATAGATGTAAGAAAGTATTCTGCGTTCTCTCTTCCTGCCCCAAAACACCCCGTAATTCAGCAGTGAATGACGTGACTGATGAAATAACATCAGGAGAGACTGACCTCGTGTTTGGCCTCCGGTTATATTAAGCTCTATCAGATCCGGGCGTTCTACTTTCAGCTGAAGGAGATTTCTGGATGATTATTGCCAGGTGAAAAATACGTAGTATTAAATTTATTAAAAATATACTTGAAATTCAAGTAGTATGTTTATAATACATTTGTATTCCCAACATGCTTATTTGAAGTGCAATAAAAATATATTGAATTGCATTTTAATATATTTCTAAAAAGTATACTAGAAGTACTTTTGTATTAAATATATGCTTAGTTATACTTCTAAGAAATATGCTAAACAGAAGCATGCTTTTAATGTATTTATAAAAAGTATACTAGAAATACTTTGGTAATAAATATATGCTTAGTTACACTTTTAAGGAATATGCTAAACACAAGCATATCTGAAAAAGCAAAATTTAAATATATTTCTTTTTCACCTGGGTTGCCGACTTCACGGGGAGAATCGGTCCGTTTTTTTGTTGAGGTGTTGATAACACTGTAGAGTATGAAAGCACAACATTCAGGTTTGTAAAGTAAAGGTCCTGTAAATTTGTTTCCATAAAGAAATTGATTCATGACAATAAAATATAAACCTTTCAAGACTGATCCAAGATGAGCTGTAAGGGTGTTAAGTGATGATATATGCTTCTGTGTTTAATTTCCAAAGTACTAACATTATTAATGATTAATCGTTTAAAATATAAATATATTTTTAATATTTGCTAAATATATTTTATAGGCCTACTTCAAAATCAGTATCTTAGCTGGTTAGTTTGGCTCATGGCTTGAAACTCTTCAGTGAATAATTTTTAAAAATCCTTATTGAGAAAATGAATGGGGAAAATACTCCTGTAAAATACACTGGTTTAAAGTGTTTAATTGCCAAATTCCTAATGAAGAACTACATTACCCATGATCCTGAAGAGTGATTTGTTACCATTGGAATAGAAATCACAAGGAAAGAGATCAGGAAAGATTGATATTTAATATTAAAATATTTGTTAAAAAATCATGAAAACCATAAAATATTATAAAGTTATAGAATTTGTAAATTTAAACACAAAATTAGTCATTAGTCACGATCTGAAGGATCATGTGACACTGAAGACTGGAGTAATGATGCTGGAAATTCAGCTTTGATCACAGAAATGAATTACATTTGACAAGATATTCACATAGAAAATAGTTATTATAAATTGCAATAATATTTCACAATATTACAGTCAAAAAATAAAAGTGACTTCAAAAACAGGATTCTCTCAGTTAAATGTTATGGTTAG
This sequence comes from Sinocyclocheilus anshuiensis, assembly GCF_001515605.1. NCBI lineage: Eukaryota > Metazoa > Chordata > Actinopteri > Cypriniformes > Cyprinidae > Sinocyclocheilus > Sinocyclocheilus anshuiensis. Next base: position 805,902 of record NW_015547712.1, read on the forward strand.
GAATTTAAAAGCAAAACCAAACTTCTGCTTTAAAGAGAGTATCAGCATTTCTGTGGGACGTTTTCCATATTGATGACGCAAGAAGTCTCTACTGTACACAGACGCTGAGTGTGTGATACTGCTGCTCAATTAATCCCAGTTAAATCGAGCACAGCGATCTGACAAAGACATTAATACAAAACTCACCCTACATCCTTCAACTAATCCTAAAGACAATCCTTATCCATGGAGAAGGTTTCAGTGACGATAAACATCCAAACTAGCAGCCTAATTAAAGAAGCGAGAACAAAGGAAAAATAGAGGAGAACAGGAGCATGCCACAGCTGAGATGCTCAAGGAAGCAGTTAAAACATAAATCTCTAAGCCTTTTAAAATCAATGCAGCTAAAAAGAGTCTTGTCTGTGGAGGCCTACAACACAATATTAATGGATTTTTACACACTCTAAAGAAAATGCATGCTTGCCTGTGCATTTTGCATGGTTTAGGGTATTACTAGGTTACTGACCACAGTCTAAAGAGCTCAACTTCAAGTTTCTGGTTCATGTTATTTCGGCAAGCATGGACCACGAAGGTTAATAACAGATCCTCTGTGTGTCAAAAACCTTGCAAGTAAGCTTAAATTAATAGTTCACCCAAAAATGAAAATTTGCTGTTAATTTACTGTACTCACCATCAGGCCATCCAAGATGTAGGTGAGTTTGTTTCTTGAGTAGAAGATTTTTAGCTGAAACTGTGGTCCTTGAGGATTCAGAAAATGCAAGTCAATGGCTACCGCACTGAGAGAGTCAAAAAACGTATGCAGGCAAAACAACATTAATACCTGTAGCTCCTGATGATATATATTGAGGTCTTATGAAGTGAAACGATCGGTCTGTGCAAGAAGCTGAACATTATTTACAACATTATTACCTGTAATCCAGAGCCTCAAGCAAATGGGGAAGTCCGATTCTTTTCCGTTAACTGGTTCTCTAAATAGTTTGTTCATGTCATCACGCAATGACGTAATGTATACACAATTACATTATTAAAGCACCCAATAATGATGTGAAATGTGGATGTTTTTCATACATAAACAATGAGAAACCATAAAAACTTTCATTATGTCCCTTCATTCAAGCTCTCAGTTCACGCATGCACATACTGTATCTGCGGCTCATCGGTCTTCGGCTCAAGTCGAACTATTTCCTCAGTTCAGTGATTGTTGGAGGAACTGGAGCACTGAATCAGTTCATTCATCATAGGATCAGATACGGCGGATACAGACATTTAGAGTCGGAATGACTGTCAGGCGTCCGAAAGTGAGTTTTGATTGAGTAACTTGTAGATCTGTGCTGCTCGAGCCGTGAACTGTTTCAGATGACTCAGTCCGATTTGGTGAACTGGTTCAACTAGTTCACTAAAAAGAATCAGTTCAAAAGAATGATTCGTTTGTGAATCGGACATCACTTCAGACCGTTTGCCTGAGGCTCTGGGTGATAATGTTGTAAATAATGTTCAGTTTCTTGCACAGACCGATCATTTCGCTTCATAATACCTCAATATATCGTCAGGAGCCACGGGAATTAATATTGTGTTACCTTATATGCTTTTTTGTTTCTCAACATGCTGGTAGCCATGGACTTGCATGTTATGAATCGCCAAGGACCACGGTCTCAGCTAAAAATGTTCTTTACTCTTCTACTGAAGAAAAAAGTCACCTATATCTCGGATGTCCCGAGGGTGAGTAAATTAACAGCAAATTTTCATTTTTGAGTGCACTATCGCTTTAAAGCACAGTAAAAATGAGCTAAAAGTGTAAAAAGCGAGTGGCCCTTCGTTTTGCTCTTTTCATCCGCAGATGAAAGAGGGATTCTGGGATAACCGCCGTTACTTAAAACAGTGAAAAGGCCTTTCAAACACGGCGCTTTGAAGAGGAGGGTGAATCAAGAAGATGAATAACAGTAACCGCCGCCGTGCAGCGATTTCCACTGTTTATTTAAACACATGTAAGAAGATGAGAGTCTTCTGGAGATGTCAAATTTATGGATCAAGACAATCTGCATAATTAGGCTCATGAGCACAGTGAGAACTTATCAAAGACATTTCAACATTCTGCCTTATTCCAACTTAAAGCCTGCATTAGAGCTTGGCCTGTGGCTTAACAGTGTATTTAGTGCTGTTTGCTAAGGCAAGAATCATTATTAGTGTTACTCATATTTAGTGTCAGTGATCTAGACAAGAATTAACCTCAAATCAAGACATATCTATAGCGACCAGAAATCACAGAGACATGTGGGTGGGCTCTTTTGACTTTAGCCAATAAGAAACCACCCAGAACGCCCTAGCAATCACATAGCAACGCACTAACAACCAATAAAAAAAACCCATAGCATCGTGCCGGAAAGTTTTGCATCATCAAACATATTTTTTTTCCCCAGAAGATCTGCTATCTATTAACATTTTCACAGAGATCTTCACAGTGCATTCTAGGATTGTTTTAACCATGACGGAAACATGGGCAAAAACAAGGCATATTAGGGATGCACCATTTAGGGTTATTATCGTTAAGTAAAACGAAAATTATTAAAAACATTTGTGATAATTTAAATAAAGATGAAATGAAATCTAAACTATAGATGAAAAACAAACTACACTAAACTGGAAATAAAGGAAATAAAATAAAAGTTAAACAGTTAAAAAATAACATTAAATAAATAAATAAATATATATATAAACATTATAAACATTAAAAGAAATAAAACAAAACAGCTGCAAATTCGACTGGACGCAAATTGTAAAAATCATTCATAAAAAAGTTTGTTGTTGTGGCCCAACAGATAATTTTCTATGTTCACCAAGGCTGCGTTTAGTTGTTCAAAAATACAGTGCAAACAGTAATATTATAATAATATTTCACAATTTAAAATGACTTTCTATTTTTTTTATATTTTAAAACTCTTCAGTGTCACAAAAAAAACAATTCTTATCAATATTAATTATGAAATCAGTTGTGCTGCTTAATATTTTTGTGGAAACCGTAATATATTTTTGTT
>NW_015547712.1:810955-812381 GCF_001515605.1 Sinocyclocheilus anshuiensis
AATAAAAGACTGCCACCGATATTAAAAATTTTATTTCATGTTACAAATAACTGATGAATGCCAATACATAACTTTTGTCTAAATAAATAAAAAAATAAGACTAAATACTTTATAAGAATTGTTCAGGTGAATTTAGGCATCACAGCACTAAAAAATAGATATTTGTTTGGATGTGCTCAGGATTACACCTGACAGTATTAGGAATTTCTTAGTGTTTTTAAAGATTATCTTCATGTAAAGTTGATGGCAAAGGTAATCTAAATGTAAAAACAGATAACACATATTTCATGCATTCCCTACATCTTTCCAAGCAGCATAATCATGTGCACTAGTTGCAAAAAACATGTCCAGCTCATCTGGGCATTTGAAAGCAGTGATGAACATTGTACTTGAGTCATCATGTGCACTAATGCACACACAAACCCAAACATGCATCCCCATTGAATTGCTTTCATGTTACACTGTCATATCCAGTGCACTCTGAACCTCTACGCAAAAATCTTCATAATGAGGTCTTAAAGCAGTAGAGATAAAGCCTCTGTACACTTGACATTACTTCATTAGTGCCCACGAATACCGAGCCGACGCTGCCGTTCTCCACTGCATCACTCAAGCAGGAATCTACATTGTTCTCCCGCACGTTTCCCATCACAACAATGACACATAATATGCCGTATCTCTCCTCAGGCAGGCGGCCTCCCACTCGAAAGCTGCCGATGCGCTGACACACCGGACGACTGCAGCGGCCCCGGCGCTGTCAGGACGCCTAAATGAGCCTTATTAGGGGCTGTTAGTGCTGAATGTCATGTTTGTACAGCTCTTGTAAAAGGAAATGAGCTCGACTGAGAGAGAGAGAGAGAGAGAGAGAGAGAGAGAGAGAGAGAGAGAGAGAGAGAGAGAGAGAGAGAGAGAGAGAGAGAGAGAGAGAGAGAGAGAGAGAGAGAGAGAGAGAGAGAGAGAGAGAGAGAGAGAGAGGTGGGTGGGCTCTTTTGACTTTAGCCAATAAGAAACCACCCAGAACGCCCTAGCAATCACATAGCAACGCACTAACAACAATAAAAAAAAACCCATAGCATCGTGCCGGAAAGTTTTGCATCATCAAACATATTTTTTTTCCCCAGAAGATCTGCTATCTATTAACATTTTCACAGAGATCTTCACAGTGCATTCTAGGATTGTTTTAACCATGACGGAAACATGGGCAAAAACAAGGCATATTATTAGGGATGCACCATTTAGGGTTATTATCGTTAAGTAAAACGAAAATTATTAAAAACATTTGTGATAATTTAAATAAAGATGAAATGAAATCTAAACTATAGATGAAAAACAAACTACACTAAACTGGAAATAAAATAAAATTACTAAAAGTTAAACAGTTAAAAAATAACATTAAATAAATAAATAAATATATATATAAACATTA
>NW_015547712.1:813701-823069 GCF_001515605.1 Sinocyclocheilus anshuiensis
CAAAATGTATCGGAGCTATTTGAATTCTACACAGAATGTTATATTTTATAGCAATATGGATGAGATTGTGGCTGGCATACCCTGTCAAATGTGGTTTTACGGAGCTCAACGGCTCTGAACGGCTCTAGCCCAAGCTGTGATATAAACGAACGCTATTGGGAATTTTAAAAAGGGGCGGGGCTGCTTGATATGTCCCGCCCTGTCTTCCTGTTTCAGTTAAAATGACGTCAACACATAGAGTAACGCTGCGTGCTTCTAAGCATTTCAGGGGACCTTTAACAAGGAGTTTCCAAAAGTCAGTGGTCCGATCGGAGTAACGAGATTCCACTCCAGCTGCCGGAGTCACACGCCGCATCCGCAAAGAATGAATGAACGCTGATGAAATTCTTCCACTGTATTGGTAGATCGGTATTTCTGAAACGATAATTACACAGCAGTGGTTTATTTGAATTAGCTTTCCTGCATTAATTGTCCTTTGATTTCCAGGGAATGCATGAACTGATAGAATATTTAACATGAATGCAGTGTCAAACGCTTTGGATAAAATCATCTGCCAAATGCATAACTGTAAAGCATCTACATTTGTTTCTTTGAGCTAACATCTGTACAATCAAAAATGTAAATATTTAACAGATTCTGCAACAAAATACCAGTTACTGAAACTAAATGAAAAGCTACACAACTAGATCTAGATATATGGATATAGATAAGAAGAGATATATCTTTAGATAGATATAAACCCTTTCTTATCTAAACTGTTGCATTCTACAACATGAAAAGTGGTGTGAAAATGAAGAGAATGGATTTCTGTGAATCATTTGCAAAAATAATTCTTACAAGAAAACGAGTGAATGGATGGATGGATGGACAGACGGACGGACGGACAGACAGATGGATGGATAGACAGACAGATAGATGGATGGATGGACGGAGGGACGATGGATGAATGGACGGACAAATAGACGGATAGATGGATGGATGGATTGAAAATGGATATATGGACAGACGGATAGACGTATTGATGGATGGACGGACAGACAGATAGATGGATGGAAGGACAGATGGACAAACAGATGGATAGACAGAGATGGATGGATGGATGGCTGGATGGAATGATGATAGACAGACAGATAGATGGATGGAAGGATGATAGACCGATAGATGGATGGATGGATGGAATGATGATAGACAGACCGATAGATGGATGGATGGAATGATGATAGACAGACAGATAGATAGATGGATGGATGGATGGAATGATGATAGACAGACAGATAGATGGATGGATGGAATGATGATAGACAGACAGATAGATGAATGGATGGAATGATGATAGACAGACAGATAGATAGATGGATGGAATGATGATAGACAGACAGATAGATGGATGGAATGATGATAGACAGACAGATAGATGGATGGATGGATGGAATGATGATAGACAGACAGATAGATGGATGGATGGAATGATGATAGACAGATAGATGGATGGAATGATGATAGACAGATGGATGGATGGAATGATGACAGACAGATAGATGATGGAATGATGACAGACAGACAGATAGATAGATGGATGGAATGATGACAGATATTTATACAGACAGATAGATAGATAGATAGATAGACAGACAGACAGATAGACAGACAGATAGATAGATTCCTGATGGACCAATGGAGGGTCAGAATAATATGTGAGAGATCAGGCCGCTGTGATCCAATCACTTCTGATAGAGGTCCTTCTGACTGCAGCGTTTGATATTGTCTTATAACACAAGATAAATGAACTTCACCTGTACTGCTGCTCTTCTGTTCCAGCGCAGAGTTTGAACCGATATATATGAGCCGAACTGATGAAATAAGACAGTGGAGGTCATTAGGACGGAATATTACTGAGACTAAAGACAGTATTCATCATTGTGTCCATTACTTTAGACTGACTGAGTGTGTACTTGTGTGTGGAGTTCTTATGTGTCTGAATGAAAAGGATTGTGGGTAGGAAATTAATATTTTGTCATCATTTATTCAATTTCATGTCATCCTGGAAAACTTTCTTCACAACAGGAACACAAAGGAGTTTTAGATGCTGCTCTTTTCCATACAATGAAAGTGACCAGTGGATACTGAACTATCAAATCCAAAAATTACCATAAAGATACAGCTAAACATCTTTTGTGCTGTAGCAAAGAAAAGGTCTTACAGCTCTGGAACTACACATGGGAGAGTAAATGATGACAGAAGTCTCTTCATTTCAACTTTTATCATTTTGATTCGGTTCAGCTTTTACGTTACCAAGTTTGGGACCAGTAAGATTATTTTTTTATTATTACTGAGATAAATTAACACTTTTATTCAGCAAAGATGCATTAGATTGATCAAAAGTGACAGTAAACACATTTATAATGTTACCAAATATTTCTATTTCAAATAAATGCTGTTCTTTTGAACTTTATATTTTATGAAAGAATCCTGAAAAATACTTTGTATCATGTATAATCAGAAATGTTTCTTGAGCAGCAAATCGGCATATTAGATTGATTTCTGAAGGATCATGTGACACTGAAGACTGGAGTAATGATTCTGAAAATTCAGCTTTGCATTACATTTTAGAATATATTCAAATAGAAAGTAGTTATTTTAAATGGTAATTATATTTCACCATTTTACTGTATTTTTGATCAAATAAATGTAGAGACTTCTTTCAAAAACATTTAAAAAAATCTTGCCAACCCCAAACTTTTAAATGATAGTGCAATGCTAATGCAATTCTGCATTTTGTTTGCTACCTCAGCTGAAATTCAAGAATTAGATTGTAATTTAAAAGGCAATCTTACTTTAGTTCTGAACGGTGCACAACCCTGAAGTTGTGCTGTTTTTTTGGGGGCTGTTAAATGAATCTTCTTCCTCCTCAGATGCATGCTGGGAGCAGAGAGGAGCAAACTCGCGGCACTGTGCTCAGTAACAGGTGTCAGCACTCGACAGTAATTACATCAGCGTCAGTCTCTCAACTCTCAGCAATCACACACACACCCAACACAGTCTCGTCCAAATGTCACTCATGTGCGATGACAACAAAACGACAAACACCGGCGCTGATCTGAGACTCAACCGTCAAATCACACAGAGAATCAATAATGTGGAACTCCACATGTTCGTGTGTTTTCAGAGGACCTGATCTGAGCGCGATCCTCATGGAGATGACAGCTCACTGACACGAGACGTAAAGCATGAATCTCCATATTGCTCAGCTATTTGACTATTCAATATTCATTATAATTTTTTAGATATTTGCTCTGAAATGGCTTTGAAGACTGATTCTCCTTACTCAGAGGAACAATCATTTCAACCAAACTGCAACTTTAGCAAAGCAGATTCAGTTAGATTTTGCAATAATGAATAAATAAAGCTTAATACTTATATAGCATTTGACCATTTTAAGTTGTTAAATAAATCTTAAATTAAGATTAATGTAATATGAACAAACATAAGTTAAAGGAACACTCCACTATTTTTGAAAATGGGCTCATTTTCCAACTCCCCTAGAGTTAAACAGTTGAGTTTTACCGTTTTCAAATCCATTCAGCCGATCTCCGGGTCTCGCGGTAGCACTTTTAGCTTAGCTTAGCATAGATCATTGAATCTGATTAGACCGTTAGCATCTCGCTCAAAAATGACCAAAGAGTTTCGATATTTGGGTGCAGCAGGCACAATGATATTACGCAGCGCCTGAAAATAGTCCCCAGCTAGGTAACTTCCAATAAGCCTATTTTCAGGCGCTGCGTAATATCATTGCGCCTGCAGGCACCCATGGTACGGCAGCAAAGTTCCTTGATTATTACGACTCAACTGTTTAACTCTAGGGGAGTTGGAAAATTAGCCTATTTTCGAAAATAGTGCAGTGTTCCTTCAACAATGAACAGCTGGATGTTTAGAACCTAACATTAAACTAAATGTCTAATGAATGAATGGACTAATGAATTCTACAAAAAAAACTGTTTTTCATTGTTAGTTCATAAACTCAATTGCATTAAATACTGTTACTAAATTTAAACTTATATCTAAATTATGAGCGTTTGAGATATTCATGGTTTCGTGTTGCATTTTGAGACCTTTATGCTTTGGATTATTGTTTTTTTTTCTTTGATTCTGCACATTTTAAGTTGTATAAATTAGGATTTTTGTAATACGAACAAACATAAATTCACAACAAACAACTGAATATTTATAACTAATTAGATTAAGGAATTCTATAAAAATGGTTGTGTTGTTAAATCATAAAAGCAACAGCATTAATTCAACCTTTTTATAAAAAGATGCAAAACATTTAAATGCAAAAACTAAAATACAGCAAAAATCAATAAAAATCAGTAAAAACATTAAGTATGCACCATTATGACTTTATAGAATAATAAAAACTAACTCGCATACATATATTTCCACTAAAAACAAACTTCATTACCCTGAAAAAATGGTGTTGAAACAATTTTCACTCAGAAATTGGCAGTAAATCTCACAAATAATTACAAAGAATCTGTAAGTAACACACTGAGTTAAACATATTGACATAATAAAAAGACTAAAATAGTATTTTCTTGTAATATGTACTCTACTCCAATAATCTTATTTACAACTAAAATGATGATGCAAATGAATCTATATTAACAAAAATATTAAAATGTAACAGAATTTTTGCTACTAAAGTTAAATCAAAGATGCTATTAAAGCATCTCTTAATGCTCTTATAAATCACTGAGAATAAAGGCATGTAAGAGCATGTAATTCAGTGGCCTCGCTGTATCGCTGTCCTTTCATTTCAGTGCAAACCGCTGAGTTTATAAAAAGAGGTCAAGTGACATTTCTCTGCCAGTTACAGAGAAGAGTGTCTATAAATGGAGTGTGTAACATCTGACTGCATCATATTCATTAAGCTCAGATCCACACTAACATAATTATGAGGGAAACTGTTAATCTGCCGTTCGAGACATGAGATTCCAGACCATCTACAGGCCAGTTAATGCTGTCTAGACAAACACCAGCCTCCAAGCAACTGCTCACAGAAAATGTAGCATCTGTCGGGTCATGGAATGTTGGAACATTCCGTTTTTTGATGTTACAACAAACCATCTGGACGTCATCAAAAACTGTTGCCATGGCAACGAGGTAAGCTAGGTTAGGTTAGGTTAACTTTATTCGTCTCCCGTGGGAGAAATTTGGCTTGGACAAAGGGCGTGCTGCACAAAAAAAGACATATTAACATATATAAAAAATACTCCAAGTGCCTTACAATTTAACCAGGTGAACTTATGCAGATAACACTCCCAAGAAGAAAGCATCTGTTCCAATTCCATAGCAACATATCTGTGCGGGGGAGTGACAGGAGAAACGGTCACAAAAGTCAGAAGGAAGAGGGAAGACAAATTTACCTATAGGTATGATGTTCACAAAACAAAATGTAATCTCTAGAAATTTAACTTAGTCACTAGAAATGAAAGAAAACATTTTATTGTGATTACAGGGTAACGTATTAATCATTATTAAAACAAAGCATATTTATTAGTTTATTATTTTAAACAAATATGAACAATATTGCAACAAACAAACCTAATATTCAAGTTAATGTTAATTTTATTCTAGTTACTGATAACTTAATCAATAATCATTATTAAAATAAAGAATATGAAGACAGTATGTTTAATAGTTTGTAATATATTTAATATAAGTATTAAAAATGAATCAATAAACAAACCTAATTTTCTATATGGAAAAGTTATGTAATGTTTATTTTATTGCGATTAGCTGTAATTTAATCTAAAATAAATCATATGAACACAGTATATTTAATAGTTTATTATTTCATATAAGCAATAAATAAATAAATGCGCAGAATCATAATATAAGACCGTGAGCATAAGAGCATGAAGATCCCAATCAGAGATTTTACATCGAAATTATGATCATCTGAGTAGGTTAATCACGTTAATCATTGTGTACCGCATATTCAGAGGCCTCATAATTGTTATTAATGATCATGTCTTTCATAGTTCAAGCATGACATCATGTGCAATGCATCTTTATATGGCTTCATGACAGATATTCTACAATGTGAATCTTTGAATACTTTGCGTAAATATGATCCAGTTCCAAAATGATTCCCTGCAGCTTTCATTTCGTGTAAAGGAAATCCTGTTGTATTTTGGCTGGCATATGCAATTAACAAAAGTTTAAAGATAGAAGAAGTTCAGAAGTGTTGTTGTTTCCAGTTACTCGCCTCTATGCTAGTAAGTTAATAAGGATTTGCAACATAATTTCTGGTTTATATCGAATTGCACAAACAACAGTGAGTGAGTGATTCAAAACACAGACACAGACCTATCAAAGAAAATTCATGGGTCTTCATTACTTCAACCTCAGTGAACAAAAATGACATTTTTTTACTCATCAGGTTTATTCACCACTCCAATATGGAATATTTTTCATATTAAGCCACCAAAACGAATATATCAGGAACAAAATGGAATATTTATGGCTGGTATTTTCAACCCGCCTTTGGTAGATTTTCTGGTTTATATCGAATTGCACAAACAACAGTGAGTGAGTGATTCAAAACACAGACACAGACCTATCAAAGAAAATTCATGGGTCTTCATTACTTCAACCTCAGTGAACAAAAATGACATTTTTTTACTCATCAGGTTTATTCACCACTCCAATATGGAATATTTTTCATATTAAGCCACCAAAACGAATATATCAGGAACAAAATGGAATATTTATGGCTGGTATTTTCAACCCGCCTTTGGTAGATGCAGAAAAAAGTTACTTAATATATGGAAACAGATGAGCAGCCGATATCTAGCAGGTCTGCTTTCTTCAGGAGACTGCTTTAAAGTTCAGGTCTGTCTGACAACACCACAAAGACTCAGAATGATGGGAGCTTCTCTTCCCCACTAGATAAAGTCAGCGTGATCCTGGAACAGCGAGCGAACATGAAACAAAGCCCTGGATTTTAGCGAGCAGAATCAACAGGTCTCAGATGAAGAGCATTTGCCGTCACATGATGACATGTGAAACCGCATTAATAATATATGCAACATTAGAGCCTCTAATATCCAATCTGCTGAGAAAACACCTTCAGAATTCCTGTGTAAACATCAAAAGAGCAAACAGGTCATCTATAATCACCTGCGTCCAGAACGAGGGATGGAAGATCTATCACAAGACGTCAGTGAATCAAAAATGCCAGGCAAATGTCAGCGGAGCTCATAAAAGTCTGTTCCTGACCTTCCCTCTGCACTAATATGTGCACAACGCTTTAACATCACATGAACTCGTGCGGCATGAATATGCACACACCCGCACGCTCGCACAAAGAAATGTCACTCCAGTGATGTTCCTCGTCTGCCATCAAATCTCTCAGTTGCTGTTTAAAGCTTTTTTCCCAGTTGTTGTTTTTTGGTGGATGCTGTAAAGCGGTCTTCAGATGTCTTTGACTGCCGTGGCTTTCTGCGTTAGGGCTTTAATTTTTAAAGGAATAGTTCAGTCGGAAATAAAAGTTCTGTCAGCATGCGGCTCCAGAGTCATGTGATTTTCTTTCTTCTGTTGAACACAAAAGGAGACATTTCGGAGCATTGTCCTGGTCGCTGTTTTCCGTGCAATTACAAAGAATAGGGAACAGGCTTTCAAGCTTCAAAAATGACATAAAAGCACGATAAAACTCAGAAAATAATCATTAAAGTGGTACACTTTGGCTTTTGCGCCATATTCTGAAGCCATATGGTAGCTTTGTGAGGAACAGACTGAAATATAAATTACTCACTATCATCTGGAGTTAAGATGAGAAAGTAAAATGATAGAAAAACTTAATTAAAACATTCCATTAATTAAAATAAAAACTTTAACTGATATGAAATAAAATATAAAAAAAGTTTTATATACATAATTTTTTTTAATTAAAAAAACTATTTCAGTTAGTTGCCAAGGCAACAATTCATATTTTTTTTAAACTCAAGTCGAAAAAAAACACAAGAAATTCATAAAACTTAAACTAAAATAAAAACAAAAAAAAATCTAATCAATACTGTAATTGTAATGATAAATAACACAGTTTGTGATTTATTTACTATTTTATTTCATTGTTTGATTTAAAATAATATTATTATTATTTATAATTAAATATTTTTTAATCTCAGTCGCATCTCTTCTTATGGTGAGAACAAAGTAAACAATGTGCAATTATATTCAATTAACTAACTAACATAATCAATCAATCAATTTATTTTGTTAAAGACATTTATAAATAATACAAAACAAAAATTAAAAACTATATTCATGGTGAGAACAAAGTAGATAATATTATAAATACAATAAGATTTTATGACGATTAAAAAAATTCAGGTGTTACTATATATATATATATATAAATAAATAAATAATTTGAAAATATCTCTGAGAAAAAAAATGTTTTTTACATTAAAAGTTTAATCTGATTCCTTGAAAAGATTCAATTTCAAACAATGCTCCATTCACAAAATGTATACAGTTGCTACTTCTCATTACTTTTCTTAGCTTGTATGACTTTGTTTGGCTTCAGGAGACTTGAAACAGTGCACAATTTGTATGGACTGCTTTTATGAAAGTTTAATGATGCTTTTGCACTTTGAAGAAGTTTGAATGCCTCAGTCCCCATTTATTGCAACTGCATGGAAAAAGAGCAACTAAATTCTTCAACATATCTTTTATGTTCCACAAAAAAAAAGGCAAACGATGACAGTATTCTCATTTCTTTAATTTAGCTCAACCACAGCAAGTATCTGAAGTTTCTGCTCAAACTCTTAAGACTCAGACGCTCTAATAGCAGCAGAAAACACAGCCAGCTCAGAACGTCCTCTATCGTTTGACCTGGAGGGGTTTCCCAGCACAAGCGCTGGTCGTTTATATTCTTAATTTAATTTTCCCAAGGCCTGCTCCAAACAAAATCATTACAGACAAACATCTCTGGAGACAAATATCCACACCTGAGCCAATGGCACCACAACATCCATATGTGAACATCTGTAATACAGAAGCCAGAACTGACAGCAAATAAAACAAATAACAGAGTGAATGTGCATAAAACACTCAATAAATAAAAGACATTCAATCTGTGACTGCAACCTACAGCACAAAGCACACATCTAGAGCTCCATCCAGAACGTTCCATTACAGTTAACCATCACTGCTGTTTAATGGAGTCATTATACTCAAATGATGACAGACAGGTGTGCTCGACTGGCTGAGGGCAAAACGGCCACACACACACACACACGCACACACACACACACACACACACACACACACACACACCCTCACACACTCAGAGTATTAATGCA
>NW_015547712.1:823153-830920 GCF_001515605.1 Sinocyclocheilus anshuiensis
CACACACACACACACACACACACACACACACACACACACACACACACACAGAGTATTAATGCAGTTAAGAGAAGTGGAAATGCATCATATGCATGTGGCTCTGCACAAACAATATCTGTGGAAATGACTGTATTACTGAATGTCAATAAACAAATGTCTGTAAATACTCATTTATGTGTTTAATAATGACATGCTGACTTATTTGAAGTGGAATGTGTGAAGCATGCAATGATTTTGCTGAATATAGATTATAAATAGTAGTGATGCACCAAAATGAATTTTTAGTGAGTTGCCAAGGTGACATTTTTTAATTAAATTTTAAAATTTTAAAACTAAAACTGAAAATACCTAAACTAAAAAACAACAACAACAAAAAAACAATAAGGAACATTTTTTTTAAATGCATAAAACCAACAAAACCAACAAAAACACAGAACAAAGTAACTAAAATTTAAACTAAAATTTAAAATGATGAATATAGATACACCAAAATGAATTTTTAGTTAGTTGCCAAGACAACAGTATCCTACTATTTTTTTCTAAAACCAAAAAGAACTAAACTTAAAAATAATAATAATAATAATAAACATTAAATAATTTTAATGCACAAAACTGACAAAAACACAAAACAAAATGACTAAACTTTAAACTGCAATTAAAATGAAAACAGAAAAATTATGAATACAAGCGACACACCAAAATTTATTTTTAGTTGCCGAGGCTACTATTTTTCTCTAAAGAAACTGAAAAAAAGTGTTTAACAATCAATTAATTACTCAATTTTTTTTTAATAATCAACACTTAAATAAAAACAGTTGCACATAGACATTTAAATTGCAAATAAGTGACATTTTTATATCAACTTTTTAAAGTATGTAATTATGTTTCTATTTGTCATTTAATTCCAAACATTAAAATAGTTGCTGTAAAAAAAGACAGATTTATTTAAACATATGAAGTAACCACAGCAACAGGTTAAGTAAAAATATAATGAATATGTAATATAGTGCATATATTTAGCAAACACTTTTATTTTTTTTATCCCTATCGAATCCAAAAATTAAATTTCTGCCAAATATTTTCAGATGTCGATTTTCAGTGCATCACTACAATAGCTATAGCATCTCTGAATTAAAATATTATAAGATAAATATAAATATAAATATAAAATATTATATAATATGATATAATCATATAATATATAACTCTAAAGCTGTGCTGCTCCAAGCACATCTTGCTGCAAATTATTTTAGAAGTCTGTACTTATTTTTCTGAACCTATGGGAGACATTAGGAAACATAATGAAGACTTTTATGATCCCAAACAAGATTACTAAGAGTAAACAGCTCACATTCTGCAGCAAACTGCATCGACACACAGATTCAGATGCATTAGAGACTCATTCATTATGCGCTCGAGAACTTTTTAACTCCCAGATAAACCGTATGCGTTCAGTATTCAGTCTCCTCTGGAAAACAGATTTAGGTTGCATCCTGAATATACTTGTGTGGGGTTCATTTCATAAGAGATCATCAATTTATTCATTAGTTGTCTGAACGCTCAGAGTTTGCCGTGCTCCATTCAATTCTCAGACTGACTTGCAATAAACGAAACAACTCATTAGCAATGCACATACTAAAATCAAATCAAACTACCATCCTGAGACAGATATATGCACTCTGGCCTCATAATGCAGACAATCTAGTTAAAAGACAATCAATAGAGTCAACAATGGTTGATCCGACAGGTGTAACCAGCAGGTGTCAGCGAGTCATAAAAAGCTTCAGCTAAACTAGTACACAGCTCATTAACTTCACGTTATTAAACTTAACAACTGTTTTATACAATAGATTTCAATGGTTTTTAGAAGAACAAAACACACTCCATTTTACAGTTCTGTGAAAACAAAATCAACCCTATTTATTTCTCTTCACAAATGTTTTGAATCATTATTATTTGTCAGTTTGGAAGCTTGTTTCTGCCACAGAATAAAAAAAAGGGTAATTGTGACTTTAATCTCATTCTAACTTTTTTGTTGCAAGTGCAACTGAGTTTATATCTCACAATTGTGCTACCAGCATCTTATTCATGTGGTTTGAAGCTTTTTTAATGTCCATACCTACCCCTACCCTAAACCTACCCGTCCACACCTACCCTTACCCTAAACTTACCCTTAAAACAATGTAAATATATTTTTGGTAGCACACTCTGATAGGTAGCATGTTTTGGCGCTACACCGATTCTGTGATTAGTAGAAAATCTCCAGCACGTGCTTTCAGATGGAGCAGCGTTTACTACACAGAGCCTTAGTTCACTGACAAGCTACGCAAAATCGCATTCATAATCGCAGGCGATTTAATCGAGCGATTATGAAAGCTGTTTGCGTAGCTTGTCAGTGAACTAAGGCTCTGTGTAGTAAACGCTGCTCCACCTGAAAGCAAGTGAAAATACCACATTTAATAACATGTTTTTACTCCAAACTCACTTCGTAACGTGAGTCAAGTGTTTGAAATAAATCCTTCTGTGAGATGATGTGGCTTCTTACACAGAATAAGGCATGCAACATATTTCATAGTATTCTAAGCAGTGATAAAGGCTATGTCGATTAGCATTGCATTATTATATACTTTATTATAATAAAAATTATAATAAGACGAACTCAGATAAACCATATATTGTCGTAGTCGTGTTTATTAGTCACGTTGAATTAATGAAAGCAGTTAAATCTTCTGTTTATTCAGCTACAGAGATAGGCATTTCCTGGGTTTCTTCTGCGAAGCATATTTGGCCTTCGGATGGAGATTTACTGCTGATCACAGAACCGTGCTTCACTGAAAGATACGCATGACAATCGCAGCTTCTGCCTAATCTCGATTTATCACCTTCGCGATTTAATTTCGATTAATCGTGCAGCCCTAAGCAGAATTACATTAGACAGAATTACAAGATATAAATGACCTTTTTTTATTTTGTGGCAGAAACAAATCAGAATTGCAAGATATAAACTTGGAATTGTGAGATATAAATGTGGAATTAGGAGATATAAACTTGGAACTGGGAGATATAAACTCAGAATTGTGAGATGTAAACTCGGAATTGTGAGATGTAAACTCGGAATCGTGAGATGTAAACTCGGAATCGTGAGAGGTAAACTCGGAATCGTGAGAGGTAAACTCGGAATCGTGAGATATAAATTTGGAATTGTGAGATATAAACACTTGGAATTGTGAGATATAAATTTGGAATTGTGAGATATAAACTCGGAACTGTGAGATGTAAACTTGGAATCGTGAGATGTAAACTCGGAATCGTGAGATGTAAACTCGGAATCGTGAGATGTAAACTCGGAATCGTGAGATGTAAACTCGGAATCGTGAGATGTAAACTCGGAATCGTGAGATGTAAACTCGGAATCGTGAGATGTAAACTCGGAATCGTGAGATGTAAACTCGGAATCGTGAGATGTAAACTCGGAATCGTGAGATGTAAACTCGGAATCGTGAGATGTAAACTCGGAATCGTGAGATGTAAACTCGGAATCGTGAGATGTAAACTCGGAATCGTGAGATGTAAACTCGGAATCGTGAGATGTAAACTCGGAATCGTGAGATGTAAACTCGGAATCGTGAGATGTAAACTCGGAATCGTGAGATGTAAACTCGGAATCGTGAGATGTAAACTCGGAATCGTGAGATGTAAACTCGGAATCATGAAATGTAAACTCGGAATTGTGAGAAATACACGGAATTGTGAGATGTAAACTTAAAATTGTGAGATGTAAACTTAGAATTGTGAGATGTAAACTCGGAATCGTGAGATGTAAACTCGGAATCGTGAGATGTAAACTCGGAATCGTGAGATGTAAACTCGGAATCGTGAGACGTAAACTCGGAATTCTGAGATGTAAACTTGGAATTGTGAGAAATACACTCGGAATTCTGAGATGTAAACTTGCAATTGTGAGATGTAAATTTGGAATTGTGAGATATACACTCAGAATTGTGAGATAAACTTGGAATTGTGAGAAACAAAGTCAGAACTGCTAGAAAACAGTTAGAATTATCGTGAGACGTAAACTCGGAATCGTGAGACGTAAACTCGGAATTCTGAGATGTAAACTTGGAATTGTGAGAAATACACTCGGAATTCTGAGATGTAAACTTGCAATTGTGAGATGTAAATTTGGAATTGTGAGATATACACTCAGAATTGTGAGATAAACTTGGAATTGTGAGAAACAAAGTCAGAACTGCTAGAAAACAGTTAGAATTGTGGTGGAAACATGCTTCCATATGTCAGTGCACATTCTGAAGAAAAAAAAAGTTTGACTTTATAATCATTCATCAAATTGTAAGAACTTGCTCTGCCTCTAAACTGACTTTCCTTTTCATCTGACATCATGAATCCCACATACTTTCGACCTCCCTCCAAACCACGACTTTCATTCTGCTATGAAACACCCCTTTTCATGATCCAATCAATTCCTAATGAATAAAACAGAGTTCCACCCTGTGGGTTTTCTTAAATAGGTCACATTATGGAAGTACACATACATAGGGAACGCAAAATAAAATACAGTAAACAATCACTGCACAGCAGCATATCCATCAGTTGAATTTAACTAAAGAATGAACAAAAGCTTGTGCTTTAGATAGATAGATTTTTTCTGCACTTTACTAAAACAAGTGTACATGTACCACAGTAAATCAGTGATTTTTTTTACATCCCCATCAGCTCATGAAGTCATTTGGCTGTAAACAAAAACAACACATCACACAGTCCTAAAAATAAAACCCTAAAACAGCTTCTCCAGACGTCAACATGTTTTATCCATACATGAGATTCACTGCAACAGGCCGTCTGATACACAGGCTGCGTCTCAAAACCTACAAACTGCATCATAGACGCAGAGTCATAAAAAGTTGCTGACTTGGAAGTGTCTATTATGATGCCCAAAAATGCTACACGCACACATATGATGCCCAAAACTGCTGTTGACTTGGAATACGTCTATTATCATTACTATCAAAATTGCTTCACACACAGTTCTGATGTCCAAACTAGCGCTGACTTGGAACACGACTATGTTTATGTCCAAAATTGCTGTTGGATTGGAACACGTCCGTGTGAAGCCCAAAACCGTTGCTGGCTATGAAGTGCATGAAAAAAAAACCGCTGCACGCATCTCAACGCCGCGTGTGTTTACCTCCAGACATGCTGCACGAGCGTCTTGCTTTGAGACGCGTCCAGCGCGCGCTGCTGCAAACGCGTTTATTTACATATACAAACAGATTCACGTACCGTAAAACCCCGCCGCCGCTCCGGAGGAAGATCCTACAGGATGGAGGAGAGGAGCGCGTGTGTGAGATGAAATCAGCGGACGGACACACACATCCACCAAACAGCATCCGCGCACTGCGCATGTCAGCGCCGCACCGACCATCATCATTCACGGGACCCGCTCACTGTCACTGGGGTCTGTCAGTGGAGAATATAAAACACAAACACGGAACGGATTCATCACATCTCATACTATTAATTAATTAACCTTGATTTGCGAAGTAGTAAATGGTCAATGCAATACAAATGCGCTTTATTAAAGTTAACATAATGTGTTACTGAGGAAATCAAGAGTTTTATATTGAGGGTCCTAGGTTAAAACTTGTTATATAGGCCTACTATTAAATATTACTTTTATTTTATTTTACCGTAATAAAATAATTGTTGAAGAACAACATGCTTATTTACAGCAATGCAATATCTTCTCTTTTCCTTTAAGGGGCATAAATAAATAAATAAATAAAAGCAAAATTTTTATGCATATTTTTATGTATAATTAAAAATTGCATGTATATCCATTCATTTATTTAAACAGGTGTAACTTTTGTATTAAGCATAGCATTGGAATATCTTCTTTTCCTCTTTAAGGGGAGCAAATAAATATTACATATGCAAATAAATAAATAAATACATATTTAACGAGGTATTTAAGAGCAACATTCTTATCTTCTTTTCATCTTTAAGGGGGGTAGGAGAACAATGAGGAATAATAATTAACACTTTAAATACAACAATTTATGCAAATAATGAAAAAATAAATAACTTGTTATATCTAAACCATTTACAAATGTTTTAAATAAACAAACAAACAAACTGGTAGAAATCATTGTATTTTCAAAATTTACAGAAAATGTAAGAACAGCAGGATAAAAAAACATCTAGACGTTGAAGGTCACCTTTACAAGCACAACTGTACAACATCTCCATAAATAAATATCTGTATATTTCCATAAATGGATGAGGATGGTTGTTCAGACCAGGCGTGTTTTGGAGGGCAAAGTAAAAGAGGGTCAGATAAGGTACACAAATCTAAAAACTACATAAAAAATATAATAAGACTGGATTTCATGTTCACCTGCAAATGTGCTAGATTTACAAAAATAAACAAATAATCAAGCTAAATACCAGGTCTGTAGAATTAGGTCTGTATTCCTTCTAGAAAACATACTGTATCATACAGTATAAGCTGGTTTTTGGAATGTAGCTGGTTTGTTTCCGGTCCAAAGTGGTCTACCATCTCTAAACCAGCTTGGTCAATAATCTCAGGCCTCCGTGGAGTGAAGTGTACATCATCTGAAGAGAAAAGCACAAATAGGACAAATAGTGCCATTTAAAGAACAAATAAATACACCACAAGACATACAGTGATGCTAGAAATGTAAAGATGCCGCCTGCCTTCTGATCACTGAGCATGTGATCGTTTGAACAGAAACTGCGATGAAAAACATCACAAACACATTCAGATTCAGTTTGAGTGGGAATCAAATGGGCTTGTGGCGTAACCGCAGATCAGACCTTTAACAAGGCAAATGTGTTTATATTTCATGAGAATGTGCTGATTGCACGAAACTGAAAACCTGCCAGAACCAGCAAACAGCACAAAGGACGCCAGCTCGCAGATCATCATTCATTAAAGAGCACAACACCAGCACAACTCAACGCAAAGCACACTATTCGTCACACTATACTATATGGGTTTGTAGCACACAGGGGACGCTTTCCTCCGAGCTCACATACACTGTTCCAGAGAAAAACTGCCTGCAATCACGCTTTTCCTTATTTACTGAAGTCTAAGAACCAGGCACAAAGAACAAAAAAAGAACAAAAAAAAGTCAAGATGAAACATTATGTTATATGAAATAATTATGTTTTATTTTATCATATTTTACAAGCCATTTAAGAGCAACTTTCTCTTAAGTCTAAGAACCATTTACATTACTGCAAATTAAACAAGTACAAATATGAAAAATAATCAAAATGAAATAAATATCACGCAACTCTTTATTTGATTTTATCGAATCATCAGTGCATCTATTTATTATATTGTTTTATTTTTATTTTTTTTACTTCCTTTTATTATTTTATTTTACCAGGTATTTATTTAAAAGCAACATTCTTAAACACATTTTTTATTATTTACTGAAGTGTTATACTTTTATATTTTATATTAATAATATTTTATATTTTGTTTTATTTTATCAGCCATTTATTTAAGAGTATTTCTAATTGTACTTTTCCTTATTTACTGAAGTCTAAGAACTATCAGTGCATCTTTTGTTATTTTTATTTGATTGTTTTACTATTTATGATATATTTTTATTATTTTATTTGACGAGCTATTTATTTAAAAGCAACATTTTTCATCAGATATAAATATATATATATATGAAAAGCTAATCAAGTTAAAGAGTGCATCTATTTATCTGC
>NW_015547712.1:831140-834503 GCF_001515605.1 Sinocyclocheilus anshuiensis
AATAACAATAAAAAACTGTAATACAACAGATTATGTCTATATATCTTGTAGCGTGCTAAAACTTGAATAAATGCACTTATATTGATCTGTTGATAGTTGAAATTCTGCAGCAAAACTGTGAACTGTGCTGAGATCTGTTCATATTTACACACTGCCATCTACTGTTCACATTGTCTCTTCACAGCAACACTGATTTTTACACATGCAACATGTTGACAAATAATAGCAGATAATATTCACATGTGCAGCACTGTTTTTACATGCACTAGACTCATGCAACCACATAATTAAAATAATAATAAAATGAAAACATGAACCGTCTCCTCTGTCTTACATAAAGACTTGTTATAATACGTTTTCAACAATCTTCATTCAGCTGAATAATGAACAGACTAAATTGAGTCTAATTTGAACAGTTATTCTTTCTAAGTGTTAGCACGCTGTCAGAGGGTTGCTTCTTGACAAATGAACCCCCTCATTTGCTCTCTGTGGGATCAGAGCCTCATAAATAATGAAAATCAGTGCAAATGCAAATAGTGCGCACAGGAGGAAGCAGAAATAATTTAATAGAAAACATGTTCCATTGAGAAATGCCAGATTAATTAACATTTATAACCTGGAATTAAACCAGTAAGATGCACTGACATAATCATTTCCATCACAGGAGGGTAAATAAGTCAATAATACTTTAAACTTGAACCAAAAAGCTCAAGGAAGGTAAAAAAAAAAAAAAGTCATGTTAATGTAGGCCTACACTCTTAAAAATAAAGGTGCTTCACGATGCCATAGAAGAACCTTTTTGTCTAAATGGTTCCATAAAGAACCTTTAACATCTGAAGAACCTTTCTGTTTCACAAAAGGTTCTTTGTGGCGAAAAAAGGTTCTTCAGATTATAAAAAGGTAAGAAAGAAATGGTTCTTTAAAGAACCTTTGACTGAATGGTTCTTTGTGGAACCAAAAATGGTTCTTCTATGGCATCGCTGTGAAGAACCTTTTGAAGCACCTTTATTTTTAAGAGTGTATGTCATGTATGAAACAGAAATAGGCTAACATTAAAAATGAACCAAAATAGTCTCCTTTCTCAAAAAAAAAAAAAAAAATTGCCGATGGCTTTTACAGTATCAAATCCATCAGCTGAAGAGAATTGCTTGCTATATTTATTTAAAAACAGAATGGAACTATCAGCTTTGGAACCCATTTTCATGCGCTAGTTGATATAAAGAAGTGTCAGTAATGATTGGACTGACATTTAAGAGTTGAACAATATAATATGCGTAGCGTGGTGAAATCATACAGGTGTGTAGTGACTAACAATGCAGCTGACTGTCCCTGCGTTCCATTCGGAAGGGCTCATCCCTATGCCCTAAGCCATATATCCCGTTTGGAACGCACCGTCTATACAAAGGCTCATAGATTACACGCAATTGGCTTGCCATGGTGATGGGGCTACCATGCACCGCTCCGCTCCGCCGGTAGATGGCAGAAGTGCTTCATCTGGATCAGGCTCATGAGCACACATTTTCATTTCTGTGAAATACCAAACAGAAAGTCTCCCAAAATCATAGAAATAAAAACAGAAATAGTTTTCACTCCGAAGTGACCTTCGGAGGGAGGGCGATATATCCCGTTTGGAACGCACCGTCTATACAAAGGCTCATAGATTGCACGCAATTGGCTTGCCATGGTGATGGGGCTACCATGCACCGCTCCGCTCCGCCGGTAGATGGCAGAAGTGCTTCATCTGGATCAGGCTCATGAGCACACATTTTCATTTCTGTGAAATACCAAACAGAAAGTCTCCCAAAATCATAGAAATAAAAACAGAAATAATGAAAAAATGGATTGACTGAAATACACAAATATACAAAAATATACAATATATAAGACTATGGGATATATAGATAGGTAATATTTTAATATAAAAAACTGAAATATATAATAATAATTATTATAATGCATGTTTTCTTGGTTTCATATTTTGTTATATGATGCAATAATACAGTGTAATTTTACTATCACAGATTGTTCATTTCAGTTTAATTTTGGTTGAAGATTTAGTTGTTTTTGTCACTTTTAGTATTTTTTCTACATAGTTTTTTATTTATTTCAGTTAAAATGAGAAATGTTGCTTTGACAACTAGCTGATTTTTTTTTTATTTCAGTTAATATTTATTTTATTTCAAGTAACTTTATTTATTTAACTATAACAACCCTGATAACAGATTATACAGGCTCCCCAAAAACTGTGGTAGCCCCTTATTAAGTATCAATATCAATAGTATCAATGTCAAATATTTGTCATCATTATATGAAATAATCATTACATTGTTTCATATAATCATTACAAAATGAATTAATTGAATCATTACAAACATGATTTGTCATCATTATATCTGCACTGTTGTTTACTTCACTGGTTTGCACTCTATCTGCCATGTGCCTTGTGCTGCTTTATATATTTTTTTACATTTTACCTTATTTTTATATTTGTATAGTTGTATTTTATATTTAATCTGTATCTATCTGTATTTATGTTCTACTGTTAGTGTTATCTGTATGCATTTTGCTATATAATGCAATAATAGAGTGTTATTTTAGTATCACTGAGATACTATTGTAGTTTTTAGTAATGTTTAGAATTTTTTTTTATTTTTAGACTTTCCATTTTTATTTTTTGTGAGTTTTTGTCTTTTTTATTATTTATATAGGTTTATTAAATTCATTATGTCATATTTCAGTTTTGTTTTTTTAAGTCATTCCAGTTCTAAAATAAAAGGAGAAACTTTGCTTGGGAACTAGTTAAAATAAAAAAAAAGAAAGTTTTATATTATATTTTATTCCAGTTAATGTTTATTTTATTTTGATCATATTTTTTTCTTTTCTTTTGTTTGTTTTCATTTGACTTTTAACTTAACTTTTCTAACTTAAATATTATGTTTAAAGTAATTAAAAACAAAGATCAGGAATGAAGGCAGAAGGAGAGATTGTATGTGTCTGTTTGTGTGTCTTCACACACTAACTAGTGTGCTAGCTGTGACACACACAGACACACTATACAGGCCCAAACAACTGCACTTAACACTTCAAGACACGCTTCACTCTTGTACATAAAACATTAAACAATATGATCTATTATTTACCAGCATAGATCGAAGAGAAAGTTCTGAGCTTGATGAGGAGGACAGAACACCATTCCTATGTTCTCCTCACGTCTGAGATCTGATGCTTTTACATTCAGCATTTTATCAGCTCAAATATTTTGTTTTCAAATATTTTTTTTCCTTTCTTATGCAGCATTTCACACACACACACACACACACGCACGCACGCACGCACGCACGCACGCACGCACGCACACACACA
>NW_015547712.1:835562-837478 GCF_001515605.1 Sinocyclocheilus anshuiensis
GTTGTGTTTCCATGTTTTATGGGGACATTCCATAGGCGTAATGGTTTTTATACTGTACAAACTGTATGTGCTATTGCCCTACACCAACCCTACCCCTAAACCTACCCCTTACAGGAAACTTTGTGCATTTTTACTTTCTCCAAAAAACTCATTCTGTATGATTTATAAGCTTGTTTCCTCATGGGGACCTCAAAAATGTCCCCACAAGGTCAAAATTTACTAGTATTACTATCCTTGTGGGGACATTTGGTCCCCATAACGTGATAAATACCAGGTACACACATACACACACACACACACACACACACACACACACCAATGATGCTTTGACTCCTACATAGGCAGATGCCTTCTAAGCAACTGAAGTGATTTGAATCACTCTACATGACCAACACACAAATATTGGGTATAAAATAGTCCGTAAATAGCCATTTTTATTAGACTAAACTATATTTTATCAAAACTTTCTTCAAGAACTGAATAAAATGCATGGATACATTGAATAAAAATTGAGAAGCAAAATGACATTAGATATTTAGCCTTTAAGTGAGATTTTACTTAAAACAAGAAAAAAATAGCTGTTTTGGGGGGTCAGAAAAATGTAGTTTTTCCTTTGAAGTTTATTTTTCCGGCACATATTTTTTTCTTGTTTTAAAGTGCCACTATTATGGATTTTTGAAAATTACCTTTCATGCAGTGTGTAACACAGATCTAATTAAATGAAAACATGCAAAAGTTTTAAATCTGAAAGTGCACTGTGTATAAAGTTATTGTCTCTCAAAAGAAAGAGTTGACTCTGAATCATTGAAACGAGTCGTTTTTAAAACGAATCACAAGCCATTTCATGTTGATGTCAACATGAAACATTAGCATATTGCCCGCCCACTTGTTGGTCTTTTTGCATTGGTTGAATGAAAATGCTAATTCATTCTTTGCCACTAGATGCCGCTTTTGGGGCGGTAAAATATTGGTTTCCCCGGTAACGCTGTACACAAAGCAGCACTGCTGCTTTATCAGGCATTACAGGCATGATGAAATGGAAATGAGACCAATCGGACCAATCAACGCAGATTAGCATCACACAAAGGAGGGGTTTGGAAAAATGAATCGTTTAGCGAATCGTTTGGGAGTCGTTGAGCAAGTAAGGTAAAAATAAATGCATATTATAAGACAATGAAAGTGTTTTTTGACCTTGCATGCATGTCAACCTGTTGTTGGGGACTCCCAAAACCAAAATATGAACCTTTTATTATTACCCATAATAGGGGCACTTTAAGCAAAAACTCATATTTTTCAAACATTATTCAGAAACGTCTCAGGTTACGTATGTAACCATGGTTCCCTGAGTAGGGAACGAGACACCCTCAACAGACCCTTAGTAGCAACACCCTTTTAAAATAGGTATCCAGAGGATACATAGGTGGAGTGGTACCCAAGGCGGAACCAGGGTTTTAAACCACTCAAGAAAGAGCACGAGGCTGCCGCGCGTAGCTCTTACCATACAGGATTTGAGAAAGAACGCAAGGTACAAGCGTGTGAACTTGTGCGAAAGTGTACAGAGACTAACGTGCACACTTACCATAACATGGAATTAAAAACCGTTCTAAGGGGCCATCGTGGTACTCTGAAAAGAGCAGCCCATAGATGGAAATGGTGCATCCCAAAACACTATGTTTGAGAAGTCATCAACTCTTAAAAAAACGTTCTAAGGGGCCCTCGTGGCACTCTAAAAGAGCAGCCCATAGATGGAAATGGTGCATCCAAAAAAACACTATGTTTGAGAAGTCATCAACTCGATCTAAGGTATAATGCTGGAGTGGCTAGCAGTAAATCTCTAGCTGAGCAAACACCCAGCTCTCAATCGAGAGGGGGCTCGACCTACAGCATGTTCCAATGCTGGAACAGCTAGCAGTTAC
>NW_015547712.1:837792-838229 GCF_001515605.1 Sinocyclocheilus anshuiensis
CCTGATGCTGCTGGTTCCAGGTGCTCTGGGAAAACAGAGAACTCAACTCTCACGTGAGAGGAGAACTCTGAATTCAGAAAGGAGTAGCGTGCTCATAGGTAACCCTTTTGTTAAAAGGGGAGCACTGCTAAACACTACCACGAGAACAGCCCATGGAGCGAGGAATCCAACTTCTCAGAAGGGAGAGAATTCAAACGCTCGAAAGAAAGCACCATGCTCACAATAACCCTCAATGGTGAGGGGAGCGACGCTTCCAAAGTGTGTTGACAGAGACACACTAGTTGAGTGGAGCCCAAGGTTCCCGGGGTCTAAACCAACTCAGAGAAAGGGAACGAGGCTAATAACGCGTAACCCTTACCATCCAGGATTTCAGAAAAGTGGGCAAAGCATAACGTGCACACTTACCACTTATGTGGATTTTAGAAAGTGGGCAAAGC
>NW_015547712.1:839657-840104 GCF_001515605.1 Sinocyclocheilus anshuiensis
CAGAAAAGTGGGCAAAGCATAACGTGCACACTTACCCCTATGTGGGTTTTAGAAAGTGCACAAAGCTTAACGTGTGCACTTACCATAGTATGGATTTAAGAGTTTTCCAAGCATCTGTTCACAGATACTCGGAAGTCCTGAGTCAACCGGGAGAGGCAAGCTCAAATACAACCCTCTAAGGCAGGGCTGTCCGAACTCAGTCCTGGAGGGCTGGTGTCCTGCAGAATTTAGCTCCAACGCTAATTAAACACACCTGAACCAGCTAATCAAGCTCTTACTAGGCATAGAAACTTCCAGTCAGGTGTGTTAAGGCAAGTTGGAGCTAAACTCTGCAGGTCACCGGCCCTCCAGGACTGAGTTTGGACAGCCCTAGTGTAGAGTATCTCACATAAATACAGTCGGTTATGGATTATAATGCCGAGCTCACACTGCACGATATTAGCACGA
>NW_015547712.1:840238-849272 GCF_001515605.1 Sinocyclocheilus anshuiensis
GAAAGCCTCCCGAAAAGCCTGTGACCTGGCCGCATGATCCAGGAAGCATGAAGCCGAAACTAGGCTATCATACCGGCTGGACATCATATCGAAGAGTGAAGTAAACACTGCAAGTCGAACACCCAGTTTCTGAATCCAACAGAGGGGGTGCTCACCGAGGACTTACCCTAGAAAAAGGACAGAAACACACAGGTCCCGGAGAAGAAGCCCCTGGTCCAGATCATCAGTAAGGTGGTCACTATGAAGCCATAGAACCAACCAAACATCATAGGTCCAGCATAGGAGACTGTAATGCAGGAAGTTCCCACCTAACCTTGGTCAGGTGGAGAGATGGTGGTTACAGGGGAATTAGGAAGGGGAAGATAAGGGCAGATGTAAATAGAGGGAGCGGTTGAGCCGTATTTTACTCTCTATTTCACATTTTATTATTTTATAAACTGACTCTGACTCAATATTTGACTTCCACTCATTTTATTTTTTCTTGTCTTGAGTTGTTTTCCACCTGTCAGATTTAACCCTACGTTTATTTACCGCTATATCTTCTCAACTGACCGTATATCTCGTCTGGTCTGTACCTGTGTAATCCAGCCGGCCTGATAAAGCTAAGGTTAGTTGCCACTGCTCTGATCACTGAAGTCTAGATTCAGTCCCTCGAGTAGCGTTCTCAGTGTTAGAGCATTATAACAGATATCCTCCAGAATGGGTCGGGAATCTGTCGTGGATTTCAACCAGAGCCAGAACAAGAACTCAAAATGACAGTTTTCTGCTGCTCTGTGCGGTCTTGTATAACTGTAATGTTCAAGGCAGATCCAACACAGACGCTGAGTTTATCTAGAAGGATTTCACGTTATCCTGTCACAAAACAAGAGATTGGAAGTCTTTGGACTCGCTGTATTCTTGTGTGGCAAAGTTTTCTGGTTGAAAAATGACAAAGACATTTTAGCCGATGTTGGTACAAAAAAAAACGCAGTAAATCGCTAAAACAACAAATACCAGTTTGCAGTATTAAGCGGTATAACGGACTGTTTTTGTACAGCTAAAATCAGAGATTATTTTACTATAGGGAGATGAGAGGGTCTGTATTACTTACTATTGGAGAAAGCATAACGGCTAACTTGGATCACATGTGCCTTAATAACCAATCACATATACAGCCTTGACGTCATTGAATTTCAGTCAGAGTTGTACAACACTTAATCGCCGTTTATGGATACCATAGGAATGAATGAGAAGTGCCGTAAACCCACCTGTCACAAAAAGTCAGTGACTTCTCTTATAAAACAGCATTTTTTTCGTGGAAAACTCAAAAATAGTTCAGTTCAAAAGTATTGTTTAGTGTAAAACATGTTGAATTAGCATATAGGCTGTCGATTCATTAAATGATAAGCCGTTTCCTCTAAAAAGCTGTTTATTCAGTGCAGTGAAGCCTCTGCTCCACTGACATCTAAAAAAAAAAAAGTCCCATGTACTGCCAGACCGGAAGTGTTAGCTTTAGCCGTTACGTTTTTTTTCAGCTAATGGTTGCAGGCTTGCCTTCTAGTGACTTTGGCTAAAATAACTGGAAGCCATGACACCGGAAGTCTCGCACATTCAAGCTACAAAATAGCCTCACCTGCTCTTACGCTAATAAGGTGGATACAACACTGCATACCGCACAGAATCCTTTATCCCACAATGCAATGCACATGATTAGTGTGATCAATAAACCAGAATTAATATCAGCCTGCAATATTTTGCAATATAACACATTTATACCCACAGATGCATTTTTACACTTCATTTCCTACAGTATTTGATAGTATATTTCTGACATAACTTGAAAGTTGCACACTAAACTACACAACAAAATGTTTAATTCTGATCGTCAACAATGTGCTTTAGTCTACTGTTTAAAAATGGCTGCATATGTATATTGTATACATTCTATTTTTAAAAATGTTAAGAAATATTTAGGCTACTCTTAATGTGCAGAATGCTATTGTTTAACATAGCCAACAAGACCCACCCAGACACATTGAGAATCAGGAAATGCACTTGAAAATGCAGTAATACAAATGCAAGACTCTAGAAACATTAGGGATCTGGAAGTAGGTTAACTCATTAGCAGAAACAGGTGTGATGGTAACTATGGCAACTACTCTGCACTGAGGTGAGACTTCAGCTAGCAAAACCGAGAGGGTGTCGACATCACAATTATGAATAAACACATTCTTAAACTCATCTGGGAAAGAAAGTGTTTACAATTCTACCATGCTGATGATACAATAAGGGTTCAGAGAAACAAATAGTCACTGGGTTTGTGAGGTTAATGATAGGTATTCAGAGTTTTGTCTGTGTACTAAATAAATAGTAAATAAAGAAGATATCCTGAAGCACACCACATTTTAAGGAAAAAAAAAGGACTGGTAGTTTTGGACACAACACAACACAATACAATGCATAATTCAAAATATGGGAGAAACACCTGTGAAAAATCAATGTGGAAAATGTCTTCATATATAGTAACACAATAAATTGGAACTGTTTTTTTTGTTCTTATAGTTTTTAACTGATTTTAGGTTTACTGACTTTAAAAGCTTCTCATTAGAAACTAACTGTGATTGGACGCCTTACATGTCAATCAGACTCTTCTCGTCTAAGTGGGCGGTTCTTGGTAAGGGACAAAAAAAAAAACAAGAATTTGACGATATTCGAAAGTCTGACAACACGAGACGGACGATCCCAGCAGAACATCAGCCATTACTGAGTCTGTTGGGAGGACATAACAAGGACTTACATGTCAATCAGACTCTTCTCGTCTAAGTGGGCGGTTCTTGGGAAGGAACAAAAAAAACAAAAAAAAACAAGAATTTGACGATATTCGAAAGTCTGACAACACGAGACGGACGATCCCAGCAGAACATCAGCCATTACTGAGTCTGTTGGGAGGACATAACAAGGACAAAAAAGGACAGAAAGACAGAAACAAGAGGAGAAATAAATAATATACATGGTCGATGTAATGTACCTGACAGGACAAAGCAGCAAGAGTAAAGAGGAGGAAAAGAACAAGAGACAGAGAGAAGAAACACTGGAAGATCTTCATGTTGAAGAAAAGACAACAAACTGATCTCACTGAGTCATTTATTGAGGATGAAGATAAACAATGACGTGCTGAAGAGAAGGAATCATGATGGGAGAAGAGCATTTTGGGAAGAAAAGTCACAAATGAGATCTCTAAATTGTTTCTCCTAGACAGAATTGAAATTGCAAATGCAATCTTTTCCTTCTCAGATGTTTCTCCTGAAAAAAAAAAAACATCTCACAGTGTCTCCTTTAGATTTTCAGAAGAGATCTCAACAATAGCTCAAACTGGGCTCAGATTTGATAAGATACCAAAGTTACTCTTGCTGCACATGGCCAATGATGAATAATGTAAAGAAAATAGAATTCATACGGTTAATCTGGTAAACAAACTGTTGCAGGATGTTCTGGTACTCGAGGCTTATGAAATATTAGCGGATGAACGGTTCACGCTTGAATTAACCAATGAACAAAGCAGCCTCGTCACAGTATCGAGTGATGCCGCTCATTTGCAAACGCTAGACATTGAAAAGACCTTTTGTTTCAACTGCATAACTTAACTGGATACAAATGTAAATAGGTTTGCCCGTGCAAAACTCACCATCACAATGCTGGTGTATTATAGATGACTGCCAGGTTTTACTGAGGTTAATATTTATTTATTTGCAGGCCCTTTAATAAATAATTGTAATAAATTAGAATGTCTAAAATACTCAATTCTAATTATATTGTAACTTAGTAAATGTAGTAAAGTAAAGGTAACGCATAAAGATAAAACCTCCCGCTCCCGTGAGATTTGTGTTGGGTCCCAATGCAGCCCTCTATTCCACAGGTAAAAATCCCAAATGTGGATGTGAATTTATTTCAAAGACATGCATGCTCCTCACGAGTGGGTTTCATGAATATGCAGGCTGGTGGATTTAACTTCAAGCTCGACTTGCTCATCCTCTTTTCAAATATCGAGCAGGACAGAGAGTCCGACTGTGACGGCTTGAATCTGCGAAGAGGATCTTTGATCACATCTGCTCCTCAGAGGAGACGCCATGTTCTCACGCCCAGAGTCACGGCATCATTAACATCAAAGCATGAGGCAAAAACATGTTTAATCAATTCCTCTCTCTCTCTCTCTCTTGTTCTATGAAAAAGAAAAACTTTGGCTTTGTTAGCTGCACTTGAAGTCCCGACTCAAAAGGTCTCGGGCGGTCAAGTCTCTCCTGTAGTAGAGTTCACGTCTAACAGAGTAATTACCTCTAACGGTTCAGAAATCATGCAGCAAATCGCTCGGGGAAGCTCTCAAATCATTGTTCAGCTTCACCTTCGAATCTCAGCGGTGGAAAAGAGGCCCAGCTGAGCGCTCATTAACCAACGTTTGGTAACCTGCATCAGATAGGAGACAGCCGCGGTTATTTTTGTCTTTGAGATCTCTGCGTAATTACTTTGGAGTTTGCCTGTTAGATTGAGTTGAATACAAGAGGATTTCGCTAGAAAAAGAGACACAAGATTTGTTTGCAGTATGCGAGCTCTAAAAAAAGCCAAATCTCGTAAAGAGATGTGACATTTCATGCCGGGATGAAGAAGCACAAAACGTGTGGGATTTGAGGTGAGTCAAATAAAAGAAAAACTGCTTCAAAGTCTAGTGAGCTGCATAGAATAGCATTGCAAGGCATCAAATAGGCTATGCACCTTCAAAGATGTAATCTGTTCCCAAACTTATAAAACACATTAAAAATTAAATTTCACACCCAAAAATTAAAATGTACTGAAAATGTACCATCTGGCCATCCAAGATCCAAGAGTTTGTTTCATCATTTGAAATTTGTTTTTTTTAGAAATGTAGCATTACTTCACTTGCTCACCAATGGATCTTCTGCAGTGAATGGGTGCCGTCAGAATGAGAGTCCAAACAGCTGATAAAAACATCACAAGTAATCCACACCACTCCAGTCCATCAGTTAACATCTTGTGGCACGACAAGCAGCATGTTTGTAAGAAACAAATCTATCATTAAGACGTTTTAACTTTAAACTGTTGCTTCTGGCTAGTCCATAATCTATAATAACGCTTCCTCCAGTGAAAAAGTCTGTCTACTTTTGTCTCTCACATCATAATCCACAACATATTTGTTTTAACTTTTTTTTTCTTTTCTTTTTTGCTTATAATCGATGCTTGATCTGTGCATATTTTTCTTCTGATTCAGACCAGACGACTCTATTTGGAAGCATATAAACATCTTAATGATGGATTTGTTCCTTACAAACACACAGTTTTCATGTCACAAGATGTTAACTGATGGACTGGAGTGGTGTGTATTACTTGTGGATTATTGTGATGTTTTTATCAGCTGTTTGGACTCTCATTCTGACGGCACCCATTCACTGCAGAGGATCCATTTGTGAGCAAGTGATGAAATGCAACGTTTCTCAAAATCTTTTTAAAGAAACAACCTCAACTATATCTTAGATGGCCTGAGGGTGAGAAATTTTTCAGCAAATGTAATTTTTTGGGGTGAACTGTTCCTTTAAGAGAATTACACTGTTAGCTAAGTGACATGATATGTCAAAATCTATTGGAATCAATTGTGAATCGAGTGTCTCATTTGATTCATGTGAGAAATACTATTTGTGTGGTGTTGGTGTCTGCCGAGGATAACCTTCAAATTAGTCACTTTTCAGGTTTCATTTAAGTTAATATGCTGCCTTAGAAAACTGTTGCCTATGTAGGGAGTAGACAGCAAGGTAACTCACTAGGGAAATCACAGAACTCAAACCAATTAAAGAAGTTCTTCGATATCAGACAGACAGATATACAGCGAACAAATGTTCTTGTTCTCTTGTTCTATGTGTTTTTAAGTGGCTGGGCTTTACAGCAACTTCATGATCAATACACTCTCTCTGTGTGTTCATTCATCATGTTTTAAACAGATGGAGTTCCCAACTGCTACTACCCAGTGAAGGTTATGCTGAACTTTATTTATTGTTCTTATATATTTGTATTTTTTTTAATTGTTAATTTAATAAATTGCTAATTTTAATCAGTTTTAGAAAATGCATATACATTTATATACATATTTACATCAATTTATATAGAAATGTATCTTTTTACAACTACATCTTTCTTATATTGTTTGAGAACTTTCTGTTCAACCATGTTATGCTGTGATATTCTTCCCAAAATTAACTGTTAAAAATGTATAAAATGTAAACAAATAACACTTTTAAATGTTCATTTTTGTGTATATAAAAATATATGCATATTTACATATTTTATACACTATCAAACTCATCAAATAAGTAAATATTATTAGCAATTTATATTTATTATATTTTCAAATTATATTTTCATATGCACAAGTGTGTTTGTGTGTGTGTATATTATATACAGTATATACACACACACACACACACACACACACACACAACACACACACACATATATATATATATATATATATATGATAAATGATATGAATGAAATTATAAATGATACACATTATACTAAAGCCCATTTGAATTCTCCCCATTCAACAACACTCCATTTCAGTTGGTTTTATATATTGTATATTTATATACTATGGATATGTGTGTGTGTGTGTGTGTGTGTGTGTGTCTTTCTACAATGTATTTTCTGAAAACTTTGTTTAACCCCGTTATGCAGCAATTTTCTCCCTCAAAGATCCATTTTTACTGACTTTTTTTCTTTGGCATGAAGCACAGAATTATTGACTGTGAAGCATGAATTTTCAGTCACCAGTGGCACGTTTCGTGCGAGTGCGATATTGAAAGTCTTCTCCAAGGACAGAGCATCAAATGTCAGGCAAGCGGCGGGATGTTATAACCTCCAGCTCTCCTGTGGCAGGTCAGTTTGTAGAGGATTTGGGTGTAAATCCGTGACGACCCCGCTGAACCGCTTCACTCGCGTTTACTGATTTACTCCGGCGCTAGAGATCAGTCCTGATCCTTCATACCATGTTTCCTGGCACAAGCATGCAGATATAACAGCATCGATATCATCTGGCCATCCGCCCACCATCGTGTTTACACCTCACGATGAGCCGTGCGACTGCTCGCAGAAAAACACAGCTGAAATAGCAGCAGGTATCATGTGGAGTAAAACAATCATTAGACAGATGCATCCACCTCTTCAAGAGCCTCCATCACAAAGCAGTCCTCTACTCTTCCTCATGTTAATGTATTCAAAAAACTGCAAAAAAACAAACAAACAAATAGGCCTAGAATAATTCATACGATTCTATAGTTTATTCCCTGTTTTCTCTAGCAGTGGTTTTCTTCCAAACTAGAAGAAAGTCTCAGTTTTCTAAACTACAGTTTGATGTCAGTATCATCATATTTTTTGCAATATCTTTTGGGACATACCTTGGTGACATTTATTCAGACAAACAGGTGTTTTAAGGACTTTAATAAATGTCAGACTGGGGCAAGTCACAGTCTCATACACTAAAAAATTGTGCTAAAAATGTGGAAATATTTATCAATATAAATAATTATAAATATTTATTAATATGAATATTAAATATGTATAAATATTGGTATTACATTTATTATATTTATGTGTGAATTAGAAATATTTATAAATACATTTTTATAGCAAAGACATATATTTTAACAATAAGCCCACACAAAGGGTGACAACTAGCCCCAGCCTGATGTACAATCCAAGCCTTTCTAAACAAACAAACAAACAAATAAAGTATGGAGAGTATGGTGCATGGAGGACCAAAGAAAGAAAGAAAGAAAGAAAGATGGAGAGTATGGAGCACCAAAACTAAGTAACTAACTAACTAATTAATTAATTAATAAAGTATGGAGAGTATGGAGCTGTCACGCCCTTGGACTGCCCCTGTGTTCAGTGTCTTGTGTTTTGCTCCCCATGTGCTCCGTGACCCAGTTTCTCCCATGTTAATTGTGTTTATTGATTCCAGGTGTGTCTTGTTAATTCCCTCGTTTACATAAATAAAATGTATACAGCAGGACGGGGTTCTCTCGTATTGTCGTGTTTAGTGCAATATTTGGCCCTGTTGTGTAGTGCTGCTCTTAACTGGTGTCAGGTGTTATTGAAATGAATAGCAGCAGTGCAGTGATGCTCCTAAAAGCGAACTTCTGCTCTGTTTCACGCTGAGCATCTCTGTGCTGCAGTAATGACACCAATTAAATAAATTATCCCTGCCATTATCAGCAGCCAGCCGGCCCACGCCGCACTCCCACTCCTTCATTACTGCACTTCATTCACTTGTATTAATAGTAAGCACACAGTACACCAAGTGCTTTGTTTTCATGCGTGCCTCAGTGACTTTCAGACAAACCCGCAGATGAGAAAGATATATTGACTTTGCTATTGACTCTTGATCTCCAACCAAAGCCATCTGTGCAGTTTTCGGAACTTTTTTTCACAATTATTATTCGTTTAGAAATGTGCTGCACATACAGTAGTAAAGCTCAAATTTAATTAAAATGCTGGATAAAACTGCCATAATTGTTTCTATGTATTTGATAAGATGCTCTGCTTGTTTTTAGCACATTGCTGCAATAATTGTATAACCTATCTTTTCATCTTTCTGCAAAAAGTGCCAGTTTGATCACCCTGTGTTTTCCTGAGTCCTGCGTCCAGTCTTAAACGTCTATTCCCCTGTGCTACTTGTGTGTTCCTGCCTGTGTAAGTCTTTATGTGGATTAATAAAGATTGTTCCCTTTGTTTATCTCCGTCGTCTCTGCGCTCCTCGTTCCGACACAGTAGGCAGTCCGTGACAGAAGACTGGACCGAAGAAACAGTAAGCGGCGCCCCTTCTACCCGTGTTTTTGTTTCCATTTTTAGAAACTGTTTTGTTTTCCGTTCCCCGTTTCGAAATGGAAACCGCCGCAAGATTCGCCGCCCTAGCATGTGCTCCAGCACGTGCTTTCAGATGGAGCGGCATTTACTACACAGAGCCGTAGTTCACTGACAAGCTACACAAAAT
>NW_015547712.1:868331-878647 GCF_001515605.1 Sinocyclocheilus anshuiensis
GGTGGGGCATAGAGGAGAAACAATAATGTACATTATATGGAAAATAATGTGTTTTTTTTAACCTTAAACCGCATAAACACATTGCATTACACTAAATACACAAAATCATGTTCTTTTTAGCAACGTCATATGACCCCTTTAAAATAAAAGATCAGATTAGGATGCACTGCATTTTGGGAATTAGTGCTTCATCCAGTAGTATCTGTTTCCTGTGCTAAATTTAGTATATTATTTGGTCAAACTGTAAAAATATGAACAGCAATTTAATACAAATAAATCTTTTCCAGATATTTTAATAATATATTTAGACTTTAATACAATTACAATATAGAATATACTGTATATCTAACACTGCATATATAAAATATATACAGTAGGACGGAGTTCCCTCGTATCATCGTATTTGGTGAAATAGTTGGCCCTGTTTTGTAGTGCTGAGCATCTCTGTGCTGCAGTAATGACACCAATTAAACAAATGATCCCGGCCATTATCAGCAGCCAGCCTGCCCACTCCTTCATTACTGCATTTCATTGACTTGTATTAATAGTAAGCACAGAGTACACCGAGTGTTTGTTTTCATTTGTGCCGCAGTGACTTTCAGACAAACCCGCAGATGAGAAAGATATATTGACTTTGCTATTGACTCTTGATCTCCAACCAAAGCCATCTGTGCAGTTTTCGGAACTTTTTTTCACAATTATTATTCGTTTAGAAATGTGCTGCACATACAGTAGTAAAGCTCAAATTTAATTAAAATGCTGGATAAAACTGCCATAATTGTTTCTATGTATTTGATAAGATGCTCTGCTTGTTTTTAGCACATTGCTGCAATAATTGTATAACCTATCTTTTCATCTTTCTGCAAAAAGTGCCAGTTTGATCACTTAATAAAGCAACAGCACACATTCATACAGACAGTATTCATAGCAGAATTTTTTTTTTTTTTTACTAAAGTTTCTAACAAAGTTTGTTGATTAAAAAAAACTGATAACACAAAAACAAGAAAAATACAAATAACATTTTGTGTCTAATAATTTCATTAAATTTATGCAACAATGTAAAAAAATCTAAAATATATTTTACAAATTAAAAAATGTTTATATACACACGAACACACACACACACACAAAGTATTAGTTTTTGTTCATTTTCATTCATTTATTCATTCATCCATATTATGAATCTATTTTTAATATAATTTTATTTCTTCTTGATTTCTCTGAGAAATGCACCCATAATCTATATATAGAACACAAAAATGATTCTCAATAATATATTATTTATTATTATTTTATATATGTTTATTATATTATTTAAATACTAGTTATATATTATTTATTATATTTATTATTTGATAATATATTATATATTATTCAATAATATATATTTATTATTTGATAATATATTATATATTATTCAATAATATATATTTATTATTTGATAATATATTATATATTATTCAATAATATATATTTATTATATTATCTTAACATTAAATTATACTTATATTATATTACATTAATTGTCATGAAATGAATGCAACAATGTAAAATGTTCAAAACATATTTTAAAAATAAAAGATTAAAATGTAGTATTTAAAATGTATTTATTTATATTTGTATATGTTTATTTATTTGAGAGATTCACCCATTTCACGCATTTGCAGTCTACAGTAGCTTCTCATATATGATATTGGCAGACGTGACAGGATCAGACATCTCTCCTCTTGACATTTCACTCTCTGTATTTCAGCCGAAAAAGAAATGAAAAGAGATTGGAGAGGACAGACGTGCTATGAGGTAAAACACATTCGAGAGACGTGTGGATCAGATTCAGAAATAACCAGTGACCCGTCATGCTTTGCTGATCACCACAACATTGAGACGCATCACTATTACTATAGTTTGTTTGCAAGATTAGTGATTCAAACAAAGCAATAAGCTCAACAAGAAATCAATATTGACTATATTTATTTCTTCTGCATTTTTCTGCACTGAAAATTCATTGTAGGTAGTTAATTTACTTGTAGCTGGTTCATTACATTGTAGGTCATTTACTTTGAAACAATTTTCATTCAGAAATTCATAATACATTTCACAAAAACGTACTCCAATAATAACTCTAAAACGCAATAAAAAAGTAAATAAAATGAAACTTTGATTAACTGATTAATCGGTAACACTTTATAATAAGGTTCTGTTTGTTCACTATATTTAATGCATTCACTAACATTAACAATGAGCAATACATTTATTACATTAATTATTAATCTTTGTTGACATTAGTTCATAAAAATACAACTGTTCATTGTTTGTTCATGTAAGCTCAGGTCCATTAAATAACATTAATACATAATACATGATACAACTTTAGGTATTAATAATGTATTAGTAAATGTCAGAATCAATATTAACTAATTATACTAATTAAACAATATTTTATAATAATTTTAATTGTTAGTTTGTGTTAACTAATGTGATTACCTAATGCTAATAAATGGAACCTTATTGTAAAGTGTTACTAATTAATCATTGTATAATCTTTATGTGTGTGTGTGTGTGTGTGTGTGTGTGTGTGTGATATTTCAACATATATAAAATAGCCTATTGCAAATATTCAAAAATGTATACATTTGAAAAGTATATATATTAAATATTCAAATAAATATTAGTTTCATTTTATTTCTGCAATCAAATTGCAAGCTTACATATTTTCAATAGAATGTATATTAAATATTCAAAGAAATATTATTTCAAACATTTATTTATGATTAATAATCTAAATATTCAAAATGTATACATAAATAAAATTCTAATATTTTTTAACATTTTTGTCTTTGCAATTAAAATGCAAGCCTGCATAATTTGTATAATGTATATAAAATACATTAAATAGTTCAATAAATATAAAACTACATATTTTTGTCTTTGCAATCAAAATGCGAGCTTTGACCAGACTTCTCCTTCCCCTGAGATGTCATGTAACGAGTTTGGCCTGATTGATTAAGCTTGTCTAGCTGAGTAGTTGAGTTAGCAGTTAGTGAGCCGTCGCTAGTACGAGTCTGTACAGTCTAGGGACGCATGTACTGCAGATGCATCACTTGCGGCTCAATGCGGTCGCTGGATTTTGAAGGTTTTGTTAACAAAGTCTCGCCCCGACTTGCTGTAAAACGTGCCTGCGATTTTAGGATTGCTGGAGTTGAAGTGTAAAACACTGACAGAGCTTCAGCAATGGCAGAGTGTGTGTGAAACACAAAAACCTTGTGATTCTGAAACATCTTCTCCCCGATGGCCTGTTCTCCTCATCTCAGCGTCAACAACGCTCGGCTCCTCATCCACCGCAGGCTGGTGACTCTGTCAGAGCTTTACGATGACAGACTGTGATGTTTGCCTCGGTTTGAAGTATTCCCATCTTTCTGAAGACTTCAGGTTAGTGAAGGAAGCCGTGTGTACGTCTCACTCTTTCTCAGGGAATCCCAAGACAGCGTCTGTTTCAAACAAGACCAGCATCTGTGAGAATAAAATCTGCAGATAAACCTCTGCAAAAAAGAGAAGAGGTTCACAAGGCTTCGGGTTTGGCTTTCACTCATTTGCAGAAACTTTGCTTTGGCCTCATTATAGCATGAGAATGAATTAAACATGTTAAGTTATATTGCCATAAAAAGTCTGGGTTTGATAAGATTTTTTCTTTTTTTAAAAGAAGTTCCACTCACCAAGGCTGCATTTATTTGATCACAAATACAGTAAAAATTGTGAAATATTATTACGATTATAATGTGTTTTCTATGTGAATGTTTTAAAATATTATATTCATATTCGACTCAACTACATGTGAAATTTTGAAGTAGAAAGACAGAATAGCATTTTGTTGTAAAATGCATTTCAATAATAAAAAAAAGAATATATTATATATATAAATATATATATAAAACTATATATATTAGGGGTGGGCCATATGACCAAAATTCTATTTCACGGTATGACTCATTTTACTTCATGTTAACGATATATTTCACGATATAGTCATTAACATATGTAGTTATTCTGAAAATCGACAAAAAGTCGATAAATAACTCAAATACTTTAGAAATGAAAAGTACTTCACCTTGTTTGATTTTTCTTTTATATGGTAAATTATTTATTTAGTAAAAACACACTCAACTTATAGATTAACTTCCCCAACTGATTGACATTAAATGCAACTTGTAGATGAAATTAAACTTTAAATAAGCTGTTTCTAAATTATTTTCAAATCTTATGTTATGATTTTACTTTAATCAGTTTATAATGTCTAAATATTTTATATTGAAATATTCTATTCATAACAAATTACATTTACTTCATTTTAATTTTGTAGGATACTTTTAATACTAGTTATATATATATTTTAATTATTCGCTGGTATCTGCTTATTATACTGTGTTTTAAGGGGCTTGTTTTGCTCTTTTTGTGATAACCGGCAACCTTTCACCTGGAGCTTTAATCAAGACAGGGAAGAGTTCAATAGTGACTAAGATGAGCAGCAGTATATAGACATCTGGGCTGCGTTCAGCCCCGACAAAAACGGTGCAAAACGTTTTTTAAACGGAAACGGTGATGCGTTGAACACACTGTTCTGATGAAGCAAGAGTTGCAACTATGGCAGCTGAGAAGGCCATTCTTTGTGTTCTTTTTGAAGAATTTTCGGAGCCTGATGAAATCGGTGCACACCGGTTTGAGCTTGAACTTGCCCCAGGTCTTGTGCATGAGTTCAAGACTTGTTTTAGTTTAGTTTCAGTAAATGCTATTCTTGAGGTTCACAAGTTCAAAAAGTCCTGTTCAAAAGTTTTTGGAAAGAAAATAATACTTTGATTCAGCAAAGGTTGCAGTAAAGACATTTATAATGTTACAAAAGATTTCTATTTCAAATAAATGTTCCTTTTTTTCTTTCTATTCATCCTTTGTTTTTGTTTTAATTGTAGTTAAGTACTTTTTTAGTCATTTTGGTGTTTCGTCATTTTTATTAATTATTGCCTTTTTTAAACAGTATGTATATACATTGTTATCATTTTTAATTTCAGTTTTAGTTTTAATTATTTTAGTAATCAAATTAAACTAAAATGTTGCTTTAACAACTAGCTGAAATAAAAATAAGTTTAAGTTTTTATTTTTAGATTTCATAGCATTTATTTCTATACGTGTTGTATTTCTATTTTTATCAATCAATCAATCAATGTAATAATAGGAAAATAAAAGAATAAATTCCTTGCCAAAACAAATGAAATTAATTTCTTTCAAGTAAATGTATTCAAATCTATTTTGTATGACCTTTGTTTTTATTGGTTTATTGTTATCATTTATTATTCTTTCTTTCTTTATTTTATCTTACCTTTTTATTTATCTATGCATTCATTTATTTTTATGTGTATTTATTCCTAAATTTTATTATTTTATTATTAAAATATTACCACATTTATTTATTTCAACATTCATTTATTTTTGTATTTATACTTACGTTTCTACAGTAATTCCTCTGCATTTCACAGTCTGAAGTGTTTCATAAGGATTCGTTTGGGATTGTTCTCTACACGATGCGCCACTTAAGTTTTGAAATGTTAACTCTTAACTTTTGAAGTCTCAATAACTACAGCAGCCGTGTGGAGAGCGTGAGCTGATTCAAAGAGCTGGAAGTTCTCACCATGAAGCATCTCATGAAGACCTCAGCAGAGAGAATCAAATGCTGCCATCACGTTCCTCCTGGGAAGGTCGAACTCATGAGTTTGGACTTTGCTGGGTAATTTCATATTCCTTTCATTTCATATTCCGTTCTCTTTTCACTTCAAAGACTGCTTTTTAGCACTAGAACAACAAAATGAAGAGAGAAAGACGAACATCAGGTGGGTCAGCGACTCAGAGTTTAAGGTTTCCATTCAGTTCATGAGTGTGAATTTGAATGGAATTGGACACACCCACAACAGGAAGTTCAAGTGCGTGACAGGTAATTTTTCCAACTTTTTTTTAATTTTTACATCTCACAATTCTGACTTTTTCCAATTCAGAATTTATATCTCTGACTTTTTCGAATCTGAATTTACATCTCTTTTTTCTCAGAATTCTGAGTTTATATCTCACTATTCTGACCTATTATGACTTTACGTCTTGCAATTCTGACTTTTTTCAATTTTGTTGACATCACGCAATTCTCACTTTTTTCTTGCAATTCTTTTTTTTTCAGAATTGCAAAATCTAAACTCAGAATTCTTAATTTTTCTCACAATTCCGAGTTTACATCACGCAGTTCTGACTTTTTTCCTCAGAATTCTGAGTTTACATCTCAATTCTATTTTTTTCCAGCATCATTACTCCAGTTTTCAGTGTCACATGATCCTTCAGAAATCATTCTATTATGCTGATTTGTGGCTTAAGAAACATTTCTGATTATTATCAATGTTGAAAACAGTTGCGCTGCTTCATATTAATACAAAAATAATAATATTTCAAAGGTTAGACACACGGTGAAAGACACACAAACATTTCCACTCAGTAATTCGGTCTGAATCCAGATCACTTAAGCAGTTTATAGCTTTACTTTAGCTTTGTGGTCTGTTTTAGTGTAGATTAATGACCATTTGGATATAAATGTAGTCATGCTTTTTATGTAAATTAGATTTTACAACAAAGTTTATTCCCAATAACTTTCTCCTGATAACCAATTAATTATTAAAGGAAATAGTCAATATAGTAGCTCAGAAATGACTTTGTGTGGAGCTGCAGCACAAACACTCAAATAATCGTGTCTTACGTGCCTGTCTCTACATACACACTAAGATGTTCCCTGATGTATTGCTGCAATCCCAGTCAGTTTCCTCTCTTACTGCATGAACAGAGTAAATTATGCTTTACTATTAAAGCAGAAAATGGTGGTTTTATCATGGTTAATTACTGGCGGGCCAGTAACAGGATGATGGTCAGAGCCACTGTGTTTGACAGGGTTTTGTTGGTCACAGTAGAGGGACGCAGCTCAGATTGACTCCTGCTGTCTGACATTAATGACATATGTCAGTCAGAACAGTCTGCTTGACAAATACAAAATATTTAAATAACTATCTGTGTGTGTGTGTGTGTGTGTGTGTGTGTGTGTGTGTGTGTGTGTATACATACATACATACATATATATATACACAGACACACATATATACAGGTGCAGCTCAAAAAATTTGAATATCGTGAAAAAGTTAAATTTTTTTTGTAACTTATTTCAAAAAGTGAAACTTGCATATATTCTAGATTCATTACGTGTAAAGTAAAACATTTCAAAAGTTTTTAGTTTTAATTTTTATGATTAGAGCTTACAGCTCATGAAAGTCAAAAATCCAGTATCTCAAAATATTAGAATATTTACATTTGGAGTTTCATTAAATGACCATCCCTCCAGTATAAATTCTGGATATATCTTGTTCTATGAAAAGCATCTTACCTGGGCTAAGGAGAAAAAGAACTGGACTGTTGCTCAGTGGCATTTTACACAAATGTAAATTTTGCATTTCATTTGGAAATCAAGGTCTGGAGTCCGGAGGAAGACTGGAGAGGCACAGAATGCAAGCTGCTTGAAGTCCAGTGTGAAGTTTCTGAAGTCAGTGATGATTTGGTTGCAGTGACGTCTGCTGGTGTTGGTCCACTGTGTTTTATCAAGTCTAAAGTCAATGCAGCTGTCTACCAGGAGATTTTGGAGCACAATCCAAAAAAACTATGCTTTCATCTGCTGACAAGCTTTATGGAGATGCTGATTTCCTTTTCCAGCAGGACTTCAGCACCTGCCTACAGTGCCTAAACCACTTCCAAGTGGTTTGCTGACCATGATATTACTGTGCTTGATTGGCCAGCCAACATGCCTGACCTGAAGCCCATATGGAATCTATGGGATATTTTCAAGAGAAAGATGAGAAACAGTTGATCCAACAATACAGACGAGCTGATGCCGTCATTTGTGCTAAAGGAGCCCCGACCATGTATTGAGTGCATAAAACTTTTCTGTTTTGCTCAGCAGTGCCACAGGCGGGTCGCTTCCATGCCATGATTGATCTTAGGAAATATTCTAATATTTTGAGATACTGGATTTTTGACTTTCATGAGCTAGAATATAAAAAATACATAATATTTCAATTGAATATGATTCAAATACATAAATCTAAAATTTAGG
This sequence comes from Sinocyclocheilus anshuiensis, assembly GCF_001515605.1. Taxonomy (NCBI): domain Eukaryota; kingdom Metazoa; phylum Chordata; class Actinopteri; order Cypriniformes; family Cyprinidae; genus Sinocyclocheilus; species Sinocyclocheilus anshuiensis. Next base: position 876,511 of record NW_015547712.1, read on the forward strand.
CTTACTTTTTTGAGTAAAAAATAAACTAGGTTACACTTTATTTTAAGGTGTCCTTGTTACACATGTTACATGTACTTACTATATGGTTAGAGTTAGGATTAGGGTTTGGCTTTGATTTACTTGCATGTAATTAAGCATAATTTATTGTATAATAGTAAGTACATGTAACATGTGTAACAAGGACACCTTAAAAAAGTAAATTCAGACATAGCTGTCAATAAACTTAGTCTACTGTCATGGAAAGAAAAATTATTAAGTCATTAAAAAACTTAATTAAAACTTGATTAGTCAACATTTTATCTCAAAGATAGCACTTTTTTTTTCTTCAAAAGAGCACAGTAGTGAAGTAAAGTGGAGTAACAGCTCTCAAAGGACTCAACACTCTTCAGCAGGAACAGAACTGACCCAGAGGATTCAGAAGTGAAAGAGCGGCTCAGAACAGCAGGCGGAGATCGATGGATCTCGGGCTTTGTGAAGCTGTGAGGCAGAACAGCACAAAACCACACTGCTCAACCCTAGACCTCACAGTCCCCCTGAAGTCACTCAATTTATCCCTTAAAACTCATCTTTGATAATCCAGTTTTGTCCTGTGAAAATAATTTCTTCATGTCTTAAAATAGCTTGAATATAACTTTACATCCTTGCCTCATTTAGTATACAGGGATTCATGAATATGCAAATTAGCCCCTCCTCCACTCAAGCACAGTATTGCAGTCACAGATCAAAAAGTAATAAGCATGAAACTAAAAATTTAAAAATGTATGCAAAAAAAAAAAATACATTGCACAAAACGATATCAAAGTTATCAAAATAGCAAGCAACCAAGATAGTCGAATACTGAAGTAGGCTACTACGTCCCAAAGTTTGCCTACTATTCTCTTACACACTTAAAAGTTCTTCACAAAAAGAGTACATAGCTTTAGGGCAAAGTCTAAGTAGGTGAACTGGGACACTTAAAACAATAAACGCTAGAATAAAACACACATTAGTCAACATATCACTACCTGTTTCACTGGGTTTCCCAAATCGGTGCTGATTCTCACCAACTCATACATCTCTGCATGTGCTGCGAGTTTAACATGCATTTGGGAACACTATATGCACTAGGCTCTCTTGATTTACATTCACATCATTTTCAACAGTTTTGTTCACAGAAGCATTTCACCGCTTTTCTGCCAAAATATAAGTTTGAGGACTTGAAATGTTATAAGCTCGAGGGTTTGAACATTTGAAAGTGAAGAATTTAAGACATAAACATGGGTTTTGTAACATGGAGTGTAAAATAAAATTATTTTTGCAATTATTATGAAACATTCCATTTTTACTTTGCAGTACAACTGTATATTACAATACTAATATCATATACAGTCATACACAGGCACAATTTTTTATTATTTTAGCTGCTGACCAAAACATATTCAAGTTATACAGTTATATAATGAATATGGACTTAAAGTGCACACTCTGATCTTTAATTTGAGGGTATTCTCATCATTGGAGGAAATGTTAAGGAATTACAGCTCTTTAATATGTACCCCCCACCCCCGACCAAAACATATTCAAGTCTAGTTATATACTGAATATGGGCTTAAAGTGCACACTCTGAACTTTAATTTATTATTCTCATCAAAATTGGAGGAAAGGTTAAGGAATTACAGCTCTTTATTTTTGTTCAACCCCTTGAATTAAACCTTTAAGTCTGCACTACAATTTGTTTCAAAATTGTGTCAGGGTCCAAATATATTTGGACCTAACTGTGTGTATATATAAATTAGAGTTAATAATAATAATAAGAACAACGATAATAATAGTAATTTCATTTAAATATGTATATTTTATCCATTTACTTGCATGCCATTTGACCATTGATTGTCATCATAGAACTGTGGATATGCAAATATGTTGCTACATTATTAAAAACATATTTTATGTCTAAGAGGTTCAGCCGGGTCAGATTTTTGCTGAATCATTCACATTAAGACAACAGAGTGGATTTGACCCTCATGATGAGTTGCACACTGGTCTGAGACAGAGTCAGGTGGGGTTTTAGAAGCGATACGGTCAGGATAGATTTGGGACGTGCACTGTAAAAAATGACCGTGAATTTAATGGTAAAAGACTGTAAAAATGCTACAGT